>NC_133653.1:127933154-128132298 GCF_009905375.1 Apium graveolens
TCCCAATATAAGCAAATATTGACTATAAGAAGAAAAAGATTTTGATGTATACAGGGGATAACACCAGGGTAAATTATCAAGGACATAGGCAGGAAAAGAAATTTCTTTCGATACTGAATGCGAAGAAACTGTTAAGACAAAGATGTGAGGCTTACTTAGCCCATATAGTAGACACAAGGAAATATGCACCTAATCTAGATGAGATTCCAGTAGTAAGGGAATTTCCGGACGTCTTCCGAGATGAGTTTCCAGGATTGTCGCCAGATCATGAGACCGAGTTTTCTATTGACCTAGTTCCCAGAGCATAAACAGTTTCAAAGGCTCCATATCGTATGGCCCCTTAGAGATGAAGGAATTAGCTAAGCAAGTTCAGGAATTTTGGATAAATGAGTGATTAGGCCAAGTGTATCCCCGTGGGGTGCACCAGTGCTATTTGTAAAGAAGGACGGAAGTATGTGGTTGTGTATTAATTATCTGGAGTTAAATAAGTTGACTGTCAGAAATAAGTATCCCTTACCCAGGATTGATGATTTGTTTGACTAACTTAAAGGAGCGTGCTATTTATCGAAGATTGATTTAAGATCAGACTATCATCAGTTAAAGATCAAGCCTAAAGATATACCAAAGACTGTATTTAGAACCAGTTATGGACATTACGAGTTCCTAGTGATGTCATTTGGATTGATCAATTCACAAGCGGCTTTCATAGATTTGATGAACAAGGTGTATAAGGAGTACCTGGATAAGTTTGTAATTGTATTTATTGATGACATCCTCATCTACTCAAAGACAAATAAAACCATGCGGAACACCTGGGGATTGCCCTGCAAAGGCTAAGAGAGAAGCAATTGTATGCTAAGTTTTCAAAGTGCGAATTTTAGTTGGATGAAGTTCAGTTTTTGGGTCCTATAGTGGGCAAGGATGGTATTAAGGTGGATCATGTAAAGATTGAGGCTGTATCCATATGGGAACAACCAAAGACCCCAACAAAAGTTAGAAGTTTTCTTGGATTAGCAGGTTATTATCGGAGATTTGTCAAGGACTTTTCCAAGATTGCGACCCCATTAACCATGCTAAATAGAAAGAATAAAAAGTTTATTTGGACTGAGAAATGTGAAGAAAGTTTTCAAGAATTGAAAAAGAGGTTAGTGACAGCTCCAGTGCTAGCATTTCCAGATGAAATGGGAAATTTCATGGTCTATAATGATGCTTCTTTGAAGAGTTTAGGCTGTATATTGATGCAACATGATAAAGTTATTGCCTATGCATCCAAACAGTTGAAACCTCATGAGCAGAAGTATCTAGTACATGATTTGGAGTTGGAAGCAATAGTGTTCACGTTGAAGCTGTGGAGACATTACTTGTACGAAGAAAAATGCGAGATCTACACAAATCATAAGAGTTTGAAGTATATATTCACCCAGAAGGACCTAAATATGAGACAGGGGAGATGGTTGGAACTGATTAAGGATTATGATTGTTCTATTAATTATCACCCAGGCAAAGCCAATGTAGTGGCGGATGCTTTAAGAAGGAAGGAAAGATTGAATGTGATTAAGGTTACTAAGGAATTTACAAAGGAATTGGAAAAGTTAGAAATTGAATTTCGAGTGCTAGGAGGTAACAAGAAGCAATTGTATGAAATTACTTTTCAACCAGAATTGATAGAAAGAATTAAAAAGTGTCAAGAAGATGTCATGAATCAAGGATTAAATAGTTTGACTGTAGAAGAAATTTGTACTCAAAAGGATAGCAAAGGTATATTTAGGTTTTGCTCTTGAATATGGTTTCCCAATGTAATTGAGATGAAAAATGAGATTCTGCGAGAAGCCCATAATTCTAGGTTTTCTATTCACCTTGGAAGCACTAAGATGTACCAAGATCTGAAGAAGAACTTTTGGTGGCCAAGAATGAAAAAGTAAATAGCGGATTGGGTTAGTAAATGTCACACGTTCCAAACATTAAAAGCAGAACATCAAAGGCCAAGTGGATTGTTACAACCCTTAGAGATTTCACAGTGAAAATGGGAAGAAATTGCAATAGATTTTGTATTGGGATTACCAAGAATAAAATCGAATCATGATGCTATTTGGGTAATTATTGATAGGTTGACGAAGTCTGCACATTTTCTTCCGATCAATGAAAAATATTCTTTGGATAAGCTAGTTAAGATGTATTTGGATAAAATTGTGACCAAGCATGGAGCCCCTGTTTCGATTGTATTTGTCTGAGATATGAGGTTTAACTCAAAGTTTTGGATGAAATTCCAGGAATGTTTGGGAACTAAGTTGAAAATGAGTACCGCTTATCATCCCCAGATGGACGGTCAAAGTAAGAGAATAATTCAGACAATAGAAGATATATTGAGAGTATGTGCTTTGGATTTTAAAGGAAACTGGGATGATCACCTACCGTTGATTGATTTTTCCTATAATAATAGTTATCATACCAGTATATGAATGCCACACCACGAAGCCTTGTATGGATGTAAGTGGAGGTCCCCACTTTATTGGGATCAAGTGGGAGAAAATAAGTTGTTAGATGTAACACCCTCCAAACCCGGGTCAGAAGTCTGAGCAAGGCACCCAGCTTTGCTCTATATACTGGATACAAGGCACGCATTGGCCTATTATGACCACGAATCTGGTTCGACCATGAATCTGGTCCATATTTATAAAACCATCCAATTCTAAAACAATTCAATATGATAACCAATGTAATTCAATAAGCTAAAATATAAACAATATTTATCTTGAAGCATAGGGTGATTCACAATACCATGAAGGTATAACAAGGAATTCAAAAAGATTGGCTTTCACTCAAGGAAAGAATTAGAAAGTAGAAGACCAAGGGTTTAAGGGTTAAAAGGATTTTTCTTCTGTTAAACAAGGAATAAGGGTTGGTATGTTAAGCAATTCAATATCAGAATCAGTGTGTGGTAGATATATATTTGTGGAGTAGTATCGTATGCGTTTGGCTCGTATCTGAGAATTCAAAAATCAATGGTTTATGAAGAATAAGGCTTATGGATCAAGTTCAATAAGAATTAAGGTTCAAGGTTGAATAGTTTAAAGCACTTGCAATATAAAACAAGAGTTATTTTGAATAATAACAACATGTTATGAGAAAGTTTGAAAATATTGCAATATATCTTGAAGCAAGGTTCAGAATTACTTGCCTTATCACGGATGATTACCAACTTCACTTGCATTCATCTATGGTTTCTACTCAACAACCACATATCTTCTTTTTCTATGTCTTGCTTCTATTCACCGATCACTTGCTTTCTTTTTATACGCGTCAATTCTATTTACTGATCACTGGATTTCTATTTTTATGGCTCGATTACTCTGCTAGGCATCACAAGTATCTATCAATACTCAATCTCATATTATTCTAATCGTCACATAGACGTAATAAGCTTTTATCTACCCTTCGTTTTACCCAAATGCGATTTACGGGTTGAAAGTTACAGCAAAACTGTTAAACAGTAACCACATAGGCATATAACATATCAATCAGATAGCACGTAGCACATAGCACGCAAGATATTCGATCGAAATAATTTTTCAAAGAAGATTCGGGGTCAAAATGATTTTTCAGGTATTTAATACGAATTGTTGAATATTTTTTGGAATTAAAACGAGACTCCAAATCATTTTATAACTAAATAATAGGGTTCGAACACCCGAATCTGACCTTAAAATAATTTTATAAGAATTATCGAGCCTTGAAAATAATTTAAAATAATATTTTAAAGCTCAAAACTACTTTTCGGAATTTTTAAATCAAAATAAATAATTAAATCTAATTAAATAATCAATTAAAATTAATCAATAACTAATTAAATTAAATAATCAATTAATATTTAAATTAATTGACTAATTAAATAATTAATCATCAACTAAAATTAATTAATTAATTAAGATTTACTTTTAATTTAAAAATATTTTAAAAAATTAAATACTGAATTTTGGAATTAAACTAAATAAATAATAAAAATTTAAAAAATATAAATTCCAGGGGCTAAAGTGTAAGGTTTTGAAAGTTTTAGTCGTAGGGTTAAATTGTAAGTTTGCAAAATGTCAGGGCCGTTTTTGCAAATCCAGAAACTTTGGTGACTTAAAGTCACCATCCCCAAAAATCGAGGGACTGAGTTGCAATTTCATCACCGGCGATTTCTGACTCGCCGGAATCGCTGAAATCGGCAGCGAATAACCACCAAAACTTTAAGAACAGGAGAGGGCATCCCCACAAACTTGATTACGTGGTCAAATTCAGTACCCATATCGTGATTATATCGGAAAATTTGAAGAAACTCGCTGACGCCGGCGAGCCTTCTTCTTTTCCGATCTGCCTGAATTCGACTCCTATGAACGATTGAAAATTGTTAATCGACTCCTAGAGGTCTACTGAACTTGTTAATGATATCATATTTCGTCCAGAATCACCAGAAAAGAAGATCCCAATTTGAATTAAAAACATTCATATGAAACCAGAACCCTAATTTCAAATTTCCAGAATCAAACATCATTTTCTACATGTTATTGAACTCCAAATTTGACATATAATATACCAAAATGACCAGGAAGAAAAGATCTACATGATTCTAACATCAAATCACACAAACAACATCAAGAACAAAAATTCATATATAAATCCTTAATAAATTCAAAATAAAATAATTCAATATAAAAAATACCTTGATTTCTGCATCAAAATAGATGGTGGATTCAGAAAGAGGTTTTCGAGAGCTTCGTTTTGATATATTGCTCCCCCGAATCGGAGTTCGATAACGTTTCCGTTTATGCGATTGATTTTCAAGAACGCAGTATTAATTCGATAGTTTTCTCTGTATTTTACAGGATTTTACTGACTGATTATGATTATACGAATAAAATGAAATAATAAAAGGGCTATATATATTTATGGAATATTGGTTCGTGTTGGATCATTTTGGATCAATAAATTAGTTACTTAGCCGCTAAGTAACTGCAAAAACGATCCGATTTGGTACCCGTATTGGATAATTATCCAAACCGAGCTTTTTATAAAACATTTTATACGAAAATAATGTAATAATATCCCGTCTTTCGAGAGTACGGGTTTTGTTGATTCACTGAAATGATTATCGTATCGAAAATCTTGCGCCGACCGCGCACGGGTCAAACCGTAATCCGGATTGGAAAAGTCAAAACACGGAAAATGTCTGGAATTACCAGATTATGTTAGGAAGGAGTTTTCGGAAGAGTTTCGGGTTGTAAAAACATAAAAACGGTTGAAGTCGGACGATCCCGGCTTTATAAAATAGTTTTGTAATTATTCAGAAAATAATTAATAAAATCATAAATTAATATAAAATCATATAACAGTCCAAAAATTACCAGAATAATACCTTAATTATCTAAATTTTATTCTGTACATAATAAAATTAACATCCTTATACTTTACCACATATCAACATCCACATAACAACACCGATCGTCAAATAATTCACCAAAAATCACATAATAATCATTTATCGATAAAAATAATTACACGCAATATCTGGGATATTACATTAGGTCCTGCGTGATTGCAGCAAACCAAAGATGCAGTGGTACTGATTCGGAAAAAATTAGAAGTAGCTCAGGATAGACGGAGAAAGAACGCGGACTTGCATCGAAAGGATATGGATATAGATATAGGATCGTTGGTATTGTTAAAAGTCTCACCTTGGAAAGGATTGGTTATAGTTGGATCAAAAGGCAAGCTGAGTCCTAGGTATATCGGACCGCTCGAGGTATTGAGAAAGGTAGGTAAAGTTGCCTATATGTTGGCGCTGCCGTCGTAGCTGCAACATATCGGTAACGTGTTCCACGTATCTACGCTGAAGCGGTATATTCCTGATTTGAACCAAGTCATTGGGTATGAGCAAATCGAGCTTCAGCCAAATTTGTCCTACGTCGAGTGGCCAATCCAGTACCTAGACCGTAAAGAGCGAGTCCTTAGGAATAAGTCTATTCCTAAAGTTAAAGTATTTTGGAGAAATCCTCAAGTAAAAGAGTCTACTTGGGAGTTAGAGTCAGATATGCCTGAGAAATATCCTCACTTTTTTAATTAGTTAATATTCTGAGGAAAAAATCTTTTTAAGGGGGGAAGGATATACCGACTCGTATTTTTGTATTATTAAAAGTGTAATTATTTAATAAATAAATAAATAAAATATGTGTATCGGTTTTGTCAGCTGTATGTAGTACTTATTATTTGTATGTGACTCAGTGATGTTCTAGAATTATTTGTATAATTAATTGCTGAGCAGTATTATTTTGTTTTTACTTTTAAAAGGGGGTTTATTGAAGATTTATTTCCATAAATATTGGAATTATCTCTAAAATTATTTTTATGGTTTTATAATATCAATAATTATTTTTGGGAATTTATAAAACTTAGAAAAAAATACTTTATCAATTATTTAGCCCTAAATGATTTTCTGATTGTATTTATGAGTAAATTCAGTGTTAAATTCTAGAATATTTGAAAAATTATGAAGCTCATATTTTCTTAAGTTTTGGATATTTCGAGAATTTAAAATTATTTCGGAAATTTTTCGGATTAAATTCACCCGCGCGTTTGTTCGCTAAATTGTAAAATGCGGGTATGTTGTGTGATTCAAAAATATTTTAAAAATTATGATATTTATATTTATATTCCAGGAATTTTAAGATTATTTTGGAGTTATTTGGATTAATATTTATTCACACTATTGTACCGATAATAGATTAAAAATGATACAAAATGGGCTTGCAATCAGAGGGGAGCTACGTGTTAACACATAGGAAAGGTGTCATTGAAATGAGATGTACACCAATTAGTTATCCAATGATACATAAACATATACGCATAGAACTGTTCATTTACATTTCAATCAAAATCTCTCTTCTCTCTCCGGTCTCTCTCCAATCTCTAATCTCTCTCTCAAGAACAAATACACACACATATATATCCTCTCAGTTTCTCTTCCTTCGTGTCTCTTCGCCGGATTATTTTCCCGGTAATCACCTCCGCCGCTCTTACTCTGTTTCCGGTGACTTTGTCACTTCCCCGTCCCCCTTTTCCGCGTCCCCCTTTTCTGCGCGTGTATACGCGTGTTAGTGGTGTGATTGTATGGTTTGTTCTGCTGTTGCTTTGGTTCGACTGTGTGTTCTTGAATTCGATTAATTCGAATATTGCTATGATGTTGTCTGAATTGTTGGTTCATGATTCTCTTATTCTGCAACTAATTTTGTGATGAAATTCCTATGTTTATTCGAATTATTTTAGGAAAATTCGATTGAATTCTTATGGTTATTCGAATTATTTGATTACTGGGATATTCGTAGTTTATTATCGGTGAAATTTGTATGGAAACCCGAAATTAATCGGGCACCGACGAATTTGTAATGAAATTATCTGATCCTGAATTATTGCCTTTAATTTATTCGAATTATTTCTTGAAAATTCGAATAAAATTCCTATGTTCATTTGAGTTGTTTTAGGAAAATTCGAATGAATTCTTATGTTTATTCGAATTATTTGATTACTGGGATATTTGTAGTTTATTATCGGTGAAATTCGTATGGAAACCCGAAATTAATCGGGCACCGACGAATTTTACCACCGTCGACGATGAGCCTCGGCGAGTCGACGGTGGACCGTTATGATTTATTCTGAGTCCTACAATTATAAAAATATTATTTAGTTTGTAAAAATTATTTTCGAAATGAAAATAGTTATTTACTGTATCGAATTTGAAGTGTAAAATTGATCTGGTTGTGATTGTGACGTCGATTATGTTTCGACGGGAAGTCCGATAAATAGAGGAAACACTTTCCAATTTTTGAAAAATTAATTTTAAAAATACTGGAACATAACCTGTAATTATTGAGAATACCAGTCGAGCATATATACTTATATAATTATAAATAAATATTTTATGAACCCTAGTTGTTATGTGTATTATAATAGTACGTATAATTACGAGTCGAGAATTGATATCGTTCGGGTAAAGTTGATAGTGAGGATATGCCAAGTATAACCGGTCGTCTAACCTAGGGTATTTCAATTCTGTAGGTTCCAGTCGACGACCTCGAGAGTTAAAGTCGGTAAAGTCGAACTAGCGTTAGTTGTAAAGCTCTGCAAGGCAAGTACCCCTGAACAAATCTTTTACAGTTTAGTAATATATGAATAACTGTTAATTTAAATTGTGTAGTGGAACAGAACGTTTTAAGTTAAGTATCCCTCGTATTTGAAAATGTTTGTTTAAATTATGTTCTGGGGAATAGTAACTTTTGAAAATACCTATCTCCAAAATGTGAATAATATGGAAAAAGGTTTTGGAAAGTGCGCCGTGATAGAATTATTTTAAAAAGAGATATGTAAGTGTGGTTTTAAAAACTGGATAAAACGAATCATATATTTGATAACGAGTCTAAGTGGATAAGTCGGTTGCGCGCCCTATTTTCACCGATTAGTCCAGCGTAACTTATCAGAGACCTAGCTAGTCTTTGAGGATCCGATACGAATTGTGTGAAATCCCGATCATCTTTCCTAGACGAATTATGGCCAGCTATCCTAGATAAATTGTGTGTAGGCTTGATCAGCTGTCACTAGATAACATCAAATATATATCTGATTTTGGTTTTGTGGTTCCCATAATGGAACAGATGGTTTTGTGGTTCCTGTAATGTAACAATGGATTTGGAAATAAAAATAACATGCTAAAATTGGACTCTAGTATTTACACACAGCACACGACTGATGTTATTGTTTTATAGAGCATGCTAGGAGTTGATATCCAGTTTATACCTGTTTTACTTGTTTTTGGTAACAAATTATGATTTATGTTCCTTTAACTGTTTATCATAAACTGTTTTATTTTTTATTCATATAGTGGTACTGCCGAGCAGTTGGTTGCTCACCCTTGCAGATTATTTTGTGTATATATATATTACAGATGCCTATGAGACCCATCTGTCCCAGTCAAGGCAGAGTTCCAGTCCCTCCCGTACCTGGCTCCTCAGAGGTAGTTTGTATCAGACCAGATTTGGTCTTATGAGTAGCTGTAATAAGTTAGTGTGTCAGACTTGTTGAATAAGTTTGGTTGTATAATTTTGTAACCTAAGTCATACTTAAACCTGGCAAAGGTTTTGGGAATATAGGGAGGCGTGTTTATGTATTTATGTTGATTCAGGTTGTATTATGTTTAATGTTATTATTGTTCATGACATCAACTCCCGACCCCGGGGTTGAGGTCATCAGACCTTTATTCTTCCTGCAAGCAACAACAAGATGATTAGTATTACCACAATTTAAACATGTCTTAAACTGCTTCTGAGTCATTTTAATCTCTTTCAGCCTGTGCTTAAACTGCTTCTGAGTCATTAAACCAATATTTAATAGCTTAGCCTTCACTTGTTTAATATTATCAGTTTTTAAGTTTGACTTTGGTTTTGATGTCGAACCTATCTCATTCACTAATTTGAGACCATTAGTACTTAAGTTTAACTTAACAGGTATTAATGACTTGTTCTTTTCGACATGCTTTTTAGCATTTACAGGTTTTCACTCCTCAGTTTTTTTTATTTAATTTCTCAGTATTGGATTTGTCTACATAACCTAATCCTGAACCCCAATAACCACTTTCTATTAGTCCATGAGTTGATTTTCCTGAATTGGTCTAAATTTTGATTATTTCTCTTTCTTTAGCTAATTCATTTTCTAATTAAGCATGCTTATCTAACAATTTATCTTTAATATACACAACATCATCTTTTTATTTTTGAGTTTCTGGCATGAAAATCAATTTAGCTTCTAGGTGATCATTCCTTTTCTTTAAGTTAAAATTTTTAATTCTGATCCTAGCATTTTCAAGAGTTTGATCTCTATAACTAACATGCATGATTTTAAGAAATAGCCTTAATTTAAAAATATCATCAATATCAAAGGCTAGATTAGTTTGAGGAACCTTCATCTTAGGAGCCTCAGATTCACTATCAGCATTTTCCATGTGTTCATAATTGACACCTTCATAAGATTCTGATGTATCATCCTAATTCTTCTTCTTTGTAATCAAGGCTTGCTTCTTCTCAGCTTTTGGCTTCCTGCAGTCAGCTGCAAAATGTCCAACTCCATGAAAGTTGTAACACTTGACCTGGGACTTATTAATCTTGCCAGATTTAGTTTTTTTCATCATATTTCATATAGTTCTTCTTATCATATTTTGAAAAGCCGGAGCCTCTCTTGGAGAATTTCTTTCCTTTCTTGAAGTCCTTCTAAGCCATCTTGTTGAATCTTTTATCATCAAAGCAGCCATCTACAAGATCTTTTCATCATCACCATGATCACTTTCAGTGTCAGTGGATATATCAGAGTTTTAGTCATCATCAGTATTTGATGACTCAGTATCAGACTTTACAATCATGGCCTTTCTTTTTGAATGACCTTTTCTCACAACTCTTTCTCTAGGTTTATTTATAATCCCGAATGCAACTTGTCTAGTCCTTGAACCTTTTCTCTTGTTCCTCTGCTTCATCTCCAGTTCATGAGTCTTCAACATTCTACAGATCTCATCCATAGATGTGTCTTCAAGATCATAGTTGTCTCTTATGGAAGTGACTTTCAAATCCCACTTTTCTGGAAGTGCAAGAAGAAACTTCAGGTTTGAATCTTCTGGATCATACTCTTTCTCAACAAGAGACAAATCATTAAGCAATTTCTAAAATCTGTCATAGATCTCAGTCAATGAATCATCAACTTCTGAGTCAAAGTGTCCATACTCTTGTGTGAGTATTGTCATCCTGTGCTTTTTGATAGCAGTGGTGCCTTGACACATAACCTCAAAAGTGTCTCATATCTTCTTTGATGTCTTACATCCAATCACTCTATTAAACATAACACTATTAAGACTGCTATGAAGAAGATGTCTCACTTTAGCATCTTTCAGAACTGATGCTAAATCTTGAGAAGTATAATCCTTCTTATCCTTATCAACCATATTTTTAGTCTCACCAGAAACAGCAAAAACAAGTTTCTTGGGCCTGTGTGGATCATCATAAATCATGTTTAGATATTCAAGATCAGTGGCTTCCAGGAACGTAGCCATCTTAACTTTACAGATTGGGTACTCATTTACTTTGAGAATTGGAACTCTGATGGTTTCATATATGCTCATGTTGTTATTGATTTGATTTGTGGCTAGGGGTGGTTGTTGTTGAATTTCTTTGTCTACCATTATTGATTTTTTTTTCTGGAACTTAAACTGTTTATGTATCAACAAGCTCTGATATTAATTATTAGGCCTTTTAGTGTACTGTAGAGGGGGTGAATACAATATTAAGAATCAACTCGAATTAAAACTCAAGATGCAGTTACAGTTTTTGTATTAATGAATAAAAACTGAATATAAAACTCTCTTAAAGGATGAAAATATATCCTTGAGAGCTGATAGGTTACAAAGAATGACATAACAACAATCGACACATATAGTGTTAACCTAATACGTGCTTATATACTACTCGGTTACACAATCAATCTAGTTGATATGATATACATGAATAAGGAATCCTAATACATATCCAATTATTGGTCGCCACAAATAAGTAAATTCCTACAATGAAATATCACTTCGAATCATAGTATTTATTACAGAATCAATTACTCTCCAGAATACAGCTTCTGACAGATACTGATGTAAACTCTGATGAAAAACTCTGATGATGTCATTCTGTCAAATGCTGATATGGTAAATTCTGATATCTTCTGTGACAAACCCTGATGGAAAATACTGATAGTAAATGCCGATACCATCAATTATATTTAACAAAATGATTATCCCCTTCTTTACAGGTTAAATACCTATAGACGACTACAACTACTCAAAGAAAATAGGAAAAGTATCTAACTAACAAATAAATGCTCCTTCAGGGCAGAATTCAAGGGAACAAGAGTTGAATCAACAGAGACAAACTTGAGTATACTTAATTAAAACTAAGATCAAGGGTTAGTCTCTAATAAGATTAATGGTGCTAATCTCCCTAATTAAGAAAATGAGTTAGGAAACTTGGAAATAAGTTTCCAAAAAACTAACTTCAAGGATTTAAAGGTTTTTCAGCCGTAGGTGTGACATCTTATACTCTCGGAAGAGTGGACTCGGAAGGGTAGAATTACATTTGAAGGCTTTTCCGCCGTAGGTGTAACCTTGTATACTCTCAGATGAGAAGGATTATATTTGAAGGCTTTTCAACCGTGGGTTTGACCTCATATACTCTCAGAAGAGTGGACTCGGAAGAGTACGACTATATTTGAAGGCTTTTCAGCCGTGGGTGTGATCTTATATACTCTCGGAAGAGTGGACTTGGAAGAGTAGGATTACATTTTAAGGCTTTTCAGCCGTGGGTGTGACCTCGTATACTCTCGGAAGAGTGGACTCGGAAGAGTACGATTATATTTGAATACTTTTCAGTCGTGGTAGCCACCACACATACTCTCGGAAGAGTGGACTCGGAAGAGTAGGATTATAACTAAAGGCTTTTCAGCCTAATAGAGCATCACAGCTAAGCCAGAGCTCTAAGGTCAAGTACCCTTGGTCGAGTAGGCTCTAGGGGAGCCTCGGGTAGGAGACAACCACCCAACAAAAAAAGATGGGGTTTTGTAAAATATAAGCCAAGAAGGCCACGACCACACCCCCCAGCCGAGCAGGGGGCATGGTGCCTTCTCTTGGCCGAGTAGAGTGAGCCGAGTGGGCTTCTTCCACTGTCTCCTACACGGAGACGTAAAAAAGGATGGGGTTTTTTAAAAAAAATCAGCCAATGAGGCGACGACTACACCCCTGGTCGAGTAGGGGGTGTAATATCTGGGATATATCGCGTAATTATTTTTACTAATAAATAAATATTATGCATGTTCAGTATTTATTCTGTGGATCATATGTTTAGTGGTATATGTGTTTGGATGTTTAAAATTGATATAATTTGAGTATTTTAATTTTTATATGTCCAAAATAAAATATAGATAATTGTCATATCTTCCTAATTATTTTTATGTTGATTTATGGTTTTATAGGAAATTTATGGTTTTAATAATTTCTTTTTCCGAGTATTTATAAACTATTTTATATAATTGGGAACCAGCCGACCTCACCCGGTTTTATGTTTTTATAACCCGAAACTCTTCTGAAAACTCCTTCCTAAACTAATTGTAATATTCCGAGCATTTTCCATGTTTCGACTTTTTCGATCCGGCTTACGGTTTGTCATGTGCGGGTCCCGGCGTAATATTTTCGATACAAAATTTATTTTGGTAAATCAATAAAACTCGTATTTTCGATAAACGTGATCTTTTTATTAAATTATTATAATTATCACCTCGTAAAACGTATAACCTGGCGCTGAGACCAAGACCGCAGTATAAATTGTACAGATTTGGATAATTATCCTGAAACCGGTACCGTTTTGGATCTGTTTTTATAAATAAACGTACTATTTTATATCCTGAATGATCCAACGGGATACTAATTTTCTGTAAATATAAATAGCCTTTACCGTAATTATTTCCGTACCGAAAATCATTTGCAAACCAGTAAAATCTTTATAAAACAGAGAAAATACTATATTTATATTTCGTTCTTCATAATCCAACTCAAATCCGGAGGCGTTACCGATATCAGATTTTGGCGTGCATATACTCAAAACGAAGCTATTGAAATCTAGAATCCAAATATTCCATCAGTTTCACTACAGATTTCAAAGGTATTTTCTGATTTAATTATTTATATTCGAATTTCTTGAAATTAAAATTAGGATTTTGAGTTCGAGCAACTGTTTGCATGATTTGATGATTGCATGTTATAGAGCTTGTCTTCCTGATAATTTTGATATGTCATATGACTGATTTGGAGTTCAATAACATGTTCAAATTATGGTTTGATTCTCGAATTTAAAAATTAGGGTTTATGTTCATATGAATGTTCTTGATTAATTTTTAGGGGTTCTTATTTAGGGATTAACACACGTTAAGAGTTAGTGTGTTTTGTTCCCCTTGGAATTTAGAATCGATTCATGTATAGCTTGTTAACAGACAATTCCTGGTTTGAACGGAGTTATCTTTTAAAGTTCTCACCGGATTTTGTATAAATCGTCGGCGGCGAGTATTCCCCGGATTATTACGGTTGATTTATGGCTTGTTTGATGGATTGAATTGCATAAATAAGTTCCTGATGTCGTAATTTACAATTCCCCGTTATTCTTTCATGTTTCTGGGCTGTAATTAAGCTTTCCGGAAAGCTTGGACTGGTTGAAGATGGTGATCAAACTACAGTTTGACCCCTTTAGTTTGATCAACCTTACAGTTTAGTCCCTGTGTTTTAAAAGTTTTTAAAAACAAGATTTCTGTTTACAAAACTTTTAAAATTATGATTTCTGTTTTAAATATTTTCAAAAATAGGATTTCTTTTTATAAAACGATTTTTGAAAATAGTTTTAATTATTTTAAAATTCTAAATATCATTTATTTTAATTCCAAAATTCGTTTTTAATTCAAAAATAAATCTAAATTACTTAGTTAAATAATTTTAATTAATAATTAATTGATTAATTGATCAATTAATTTAAATATTAATTGATTAATTAGTTTAATTATTTTCTAATTGATTTTAATTGGTTATTTAATTGGATTTAATTATTTTTAAATGATTTAAAAATTTCAAAAAATAGTTTCGAGCTTTAAAATATTATTTTAAATTGTTTTCAAGGCTCGATAATTATTATAAAATTATTTTGAAGCCAGATTTGGCCAACCGAACCCTTTTTATTGCTTTAAAATTCATCCAATGACCCGTTTTGACTCTGAAAAATATTTTAAAAATCATATTAAATACCCGAAAGACGGTTTATGACCCGAGACTTCCTTATAAATGAAATTTCATTGATTGTTTGACGTGCTATGTGTTATATGTGACTTCTTTGTTTGACTGTCGGACTAGGTGATCTTTGTTTACTTGTTTTTAGCATAACTTTCAATCCGTTAATCGAATTTGGGTAAAACGAAGGGTAAATAGAAGTGTATACCGAATAGAATCGTATGAGTTGAGTATTGATAGATACTTATGATATATGAATAGAAGAGGTCAGGCGTAGGAAAGGGAAGCAAGTAGTCGAGCAGTAAGAGATTGTGATTGGAAGTTAGTGAAGTATATCGGTCTAATATCAGGCAAGTGTTCTGAACTTTCTCGGGATATATTATGAATAAATGATAGTTCTGTTTTATATTGCAAGTGCTTTGAAGCACGGAACCCTAAACCTTGATTCCAGTTATTGATCTTTGAACCGCAAACCTTATTCTTTCTGAACTATTGATTACTGAATACCCGAATACGAACCACAAATATATGAAACTACCCCACAAATACCTACAAACTAAATACCGAACACTGAACCAAGATTTGCTTATATACTCAAACCATTATACCTTATACATTGAAATACCAAATCATTTTAACCTTGAAACTTTGATTCTTTTGTTATCAGATTCTTTCACCAGCTGATCGCCATTCTTTGGAATTGCTATTTTGTTTCCATGCGAAGATTAAAACCCATCTCATCATTGAAATATCCCATATTAATTATGATTCTGTTTATTGCTTTACATTGTTTATTCTATTATTGTGATATAATTGTATTATTTTATAAAATTGTGGACCAGATTTGTGGTCAGACCAGATTGGTGGTCAAGTTAGGCCAATGTGTGCCTTGGATCCAGTAATTAGAGCAAAGTTGTGTGCCTTGCTCGGGGTTAGTGCGTGACTGATCAGCAGCCTAACCTTGGTTTTTAAAATGAAAATTTAATATCCAATATTGAATCATTATCCATTGTTCTCTTAACATCTCAAATCATTTCATTTCATCATTGTTTATTCTCAGTATTGTCAATGTGACTTGCTGAGCTAGTTAGGTCATTTGTGCGATTTTGTTTATGTTCTTTTCCAGTTAAGAAGGAACCTATTGGTAGCGAGGATCCCCAATCCAGTACGAGAACTAGGGGTCCTGGTTGATCGAGTTAAGCTAGCTGACAGCTTTTGAGATAGTTTAAGATTGTAAAGTTTGTAATGATGTTTAATATTCAGTTGTAAGTTTGAATAGTTGGGATTTGGGCATTTGTAATATAAATGTGTGTGTGTGTGGCTTGTGTACATACTTTAACCTGTTGCGGTCCGTGGTAGTTGGTAAGTAGGGTCACTGCATATTATTATCATCTTTATTATTGTTATAAGCAGGTTATCAATAAAGTGTGTGTGTATGGACCCCAAACTTCTGACCCGGGTATGGAGGGCGCCACAGGGGGCATAATATCGCCCCTTGGCCGAGTGGAGTGTGCCAAGTGGGAATTAGAGGAGCCTATTGGCCACCGGCGCCTACACGACGACTAGAAAAAATGAGGAGATTTTTGGCCGAGTCGGTCTCCACTATGGAGCCTCTCAAAATTAAAAAAAAAAGAAGTTTTTTGGCTAAGTAGGTCTCTACCATGTAGCCTCTCAGCCGACTAGAGTAGGCCGAGTAGGCTAAAGGGGAGACTTCGGTCCTCCGTCGCTGAGATGATAGAAAATCGGCTCCCCCATCATGACCACGAACGAATATTTTGGCTCCCCAAGGCGAACACAGACAAATTTTTTCGATGATATTTCGCCGAAAAATCAAAATTTTTAGATTTAATAATTAGTCTTAATTATGGCCAGTTAATGAAAATTAGACAAAAAATAGCGCCGATGAGGGCTAATTAGCCTCAATTAATGTCAATTAGCTTAGTTTAACTCATAATTAACCTTTATAAGGGTTAATTAATTATTTGCGCTCTATACTTAGGGAAGATTAAAAATAATTAGCCCCGATTAGGACCAATTGGCCTCGATTAAGGATAACTAGCATGATTTAGCTCAAAGATAGGGCGTGTTAAGCCTAATTAGCCATTTTTACCTGTAAGTTAGCCCTGATTATGGTCATTAAACCCCGATTAGGGTCAATTACCACCGATTAGGGTCAATTAGCCCCGATTAGGACTAATTAGTGGCTTTTACCTTACACTTAACCTTGACGAAGGTTAGAAGGTGATCAACAACCAAAAAGTAGCCCCGATTCGGGCGATTTTACATCAAAAACTGTAATATCCGGGATATGACGTGTAATTATTTTTGTTAGTAATAAATATTATGTGATTATTATATGAATTATGGTAATTATTTGTTAAGTGGTATATGTGTTTGGATATTTAAAAATAATATTAATTGAGTATTTTAATTTTTGTATGTCCAAAATAAAATATAGATAATTGTCATATCTTTCTATTTATTTTTATGTTGATTTATGATTTTATAGGAAATATATGGATTTTATAAATTCTTTTTTTTTCAAATCTTTATAAACTATTTTATACAATCGGGAACCAGCCGACGTCGTCCGTATTTACGTTTTTATAACCCGAAACTCTTCCGAAAACTCCTTCCTAACCTAATTGCAATATTTTGAGCATTTTCCATGTTTTGACTTTTTCGATCCGGTGTAAGGTTTTTCCCGTGCGGGCCCCGGCGCAATATTTTCGATATTGTATTTGTTTCGGTAAATCGATAAGACCCGTATTTTCGATAAACGGGATTTTTTATTAAACTATTATAATTATCACCTCGTAATACGTGTAACCAGGCGCTGAGACCAAGACCGCAATACAAATTGTACAGATTTGGATAATTATCCCGAAAACCGGTACCGTTTGTATCTCTTTTTATAAATAAACGTACTATTTTATGTCCAAGATGATCCAACGGGATACTAATTTTCGGTAATTATAAATAGCCTTTACTGTATTTTATTTCGTACCGGAAATCATTTGCAAACAGTATTTACAGAGTTTTTACAGAGAAAATACTATAATTATATTTTGTTCTTCATAATCAAACTTAAATCCGGAGGCGTTATCGATATCGGATGTTGGCGTGCTTATACTCAAAACGAAGTTGTTGATTTGTACTTTCAGAATCTTTCATCAAAACCACTGCAGAATCAAGTGGTAATTCTCTACAAACTATTTTTATTTCAAATTATTAATGATTTAAATTATGATTTTTTGTTCGAGAGATTGTTTGTATGATTTGATGATTGCATGTTGTAGAACTTTTCTTCCTGCTGATTTTGATATATTATATGACTGATTTGGATTTCAATAACATGCTCAAATATGTGTTTGATTCTTGAAATTCAGAATTAGGGTTTTTATTAGTTTGAATGTTCTTAATCGAGATTTGGGTGTTTCTGCCCTGAGGGTTATTGACTGATTTTGTTGATTGGATTGTGTTCCTTGCTTGATTTGCAATCGATTCATGTATGGAATATCAACAAACGATTCCTGAATAGTGTTCATCGAATTCATGAACTGTTCACCGGAGTTTCTGTCGATTTTGGCCGGAGGTTGTGTTCCAGGCATGGTTTGTGACATTTGTTACTTGATTAGTGTTTTTGGAAAGGATGTAAATGAATTCCAAGCAAAAACCAGACCAGAACGTAGCGCTTTAAGCATTAATCGAGGTCGCCAGAGCTTCCCGACCTCGCCGGATTCTGCAAAATTTCTGGCGGGTCTGGGTTGTTCTTGGCAACCCAATTGTTAACCTGTTTTCCTGATTTTCGACCCGCCTTCGATCTTCTTTTGCTCAGTTGCATTTCCAAATCCTGTTTCTGGGATTTTCTTTTTAAAAATAATTCAAAAATTCTATTTTTATTTCCTAAAATTCATTTTTCATTCCAAAAATACTTTTAATGATTTAAAAATTTAGAAATAAATCTGAATTATTTAATTAATTATTAATTAATAATTATTTATTTAATTTGTCAATTAATTTAAAGATTAATTGATTAATTGATTTAATTATTTATTTATTAATTTTAATTGATTATTTAATTGGATTTAATTACTTCTTTTGATTTTAAAATTCCAAAAAATAGTTTCAAGCTTTAAAATATTATTTTAAATTGTTTTCAAGGCTTGATAATTATTATTAAATTATTTTGAAGCCAGATTTGGCCAACCGAACCCTTTTTATTGCTTTAAAATTGATCCAACGACCCGTTTTGACTCCGAAAAATGTTTTAAAAATCATATTAAATACCCGAAAGACTGTTTATGACCTGAGACTTCCTTATAAATGAAATTTCATTGATTGTTTGACGTGTTATGTGTTATATGTAACTTGTTTGTTTGATTGTTGGACTATGTGATCAGTGTTTACTTGCTTTTAGCATAACTTTTAATCCGTTAATCGGATTTGGGTGAAACGAAGGGTAGATGGAACCTTATGACGTCCATGTGACGATTAGAATAATGAGAGATGAATATTGATAGATACTTATGATGCCTAGCAGAGTAGACAACGTGTAGAAAAGGGAAGCAGGTGATCAGAAAATGGAATCGATGCGCAGAAAATACAGTAGGTGATCAGTGAATAGAAGCAAGGCATAGAAAAGTAGACGAGTGGTTGTTGAATAAAGTCATTAGACAAGTACAAGTGAAGTTGGAATTGTTTGTGATAAGTCAAGTACTTCTAAACCTTTTTCGAGATATAATGCAAATATTTCTAAATTCTCTCGTGACATATTGTTAAGTATTCAAAATAGCTCTGTTTTATATTGTAAGTACTTTGAATCCTTCAGCCTTGAACCTAAGCCACATCATTTTATCTTTGAGCCGTAAGCCTTATTCTTTGTGAACCATTTCTTGCTGGTTTACCAGATACTAAACCAAACAAATACGATACTACTCCACAAATATATACCCATCATATACCAAACACTGGAACAGAATTTTTTTAAACATACAGAAACTTTTATACTCAACCATATCTTGTGACATCAAAGAACAAAACCTTATAAAATCATTGTTCCTCCAATAACCGATTCCCCTACAGGCTGAAGTCCATTTCTTTTATATACTTTGACATACCCTCATGGTACCCATGAATTTTTACCATACTCTTATACAAATATTTTATTACTATTAATTATGATCTTGTTTTATTGATTTATATTGTTTATCATATTGAACTGCTTTAGAATTGGATAGTTTTCTTTATGTGGACCAGATTCATGGTCAGACCAGATTCATGGTCGAATTAGGCCAATGTGTGTCTTGGATCCAGTTCGTAGAGCAGAGCCTTGTACCTTTGCTCGGGGTTAATGCGTGACTGATCAACAACCTAACCTTGGTTTTCAAATTTAAAATGAATATCCAATTCTAATGATTGTTTAACAAGAATCTTAATTCCTCTGAATCATCTCGTTTGATCATTGATTAACCTCAGTTATTGTTATTGTGACTTGCTGAGCTAGTTAGCTCACCCTTGCAAATATTTTTATGTATTATATAGTTAAGAAGGATACGGTTGATAGCGAGGTTTCCCAGTTCAAAGTACGAGCTAGGATTCCAGATTGAGTTGGATCGAGCTAGCAGGAGCTTACTGCGGTAGTGAGATAGTAAGATTGTAAGAATAATTTCATTATCAGTTGTAACTTAAATTAGTTGGGATTTGGTACATTGTAATAAAAGTTAAGGTTATGGCTTGTTTTCATACTTCAACCTGTTGCGATCCGTGGTTATGTAAAGTAGGGTCATTACAAATAATATTTCATATACAGGTTTATATATTGTGTATGTGTTGTGGACCCCAAACTTCTGACCCAGGTTTGGAGGGCGCCATAGATTGGTATTAGAGCTACAGGTTATAAGTCACTGAAATAAGCCTAGATTTTTGGGATTGGGTAGAGGGTTAGGATTAGGAATAGGAAATAGAAAGATAAGACGTTGTGAGAATGAGTGCGACTGGATAGTAGGTCTTTTGTAGGGTTCATGTTGCGATTCAGGATTCTTAGCTTACGACGTGATTTCCAAACAATGACAATGGAAGATCCTGATATCCCTGTATCATCTGATCATTTGAAGCCTTCCATTTGAGGATCATTATCTTCTTCTAAATTTGATTTACACATTGTTCTTCCATCGGTATTAATGGTATTACCTTCTGTTATGACAGTTGCGCCTCTCCAAGTTATTCTACGCTATTCTATCACCTCTTGATACGAGACTACCTATTCAAGAACCTCCATTTGCTTATTCTTGTTCTTCTGTACATTCAACCATGAATGTATCTTTTAAGTTTACTTTACACCATGTTCTATACCCTCAGTTTAAAAACTTGTCTTATGAAACAACAGTATTTACGAGAAGGGATGCGATAGCTACAGTACATGGTAAGTACATGAGATATGAATAAAGGTGAGAAGGGGTTTAGAAAGAAGATTCATGTATTTCGGAGGATAGTTGTTACCAGATTAAATGGAACCACTAGTGAATAGACCACCTGTAATTAGCTTGTAGGATGGACTAAAGGAATTTTGAAAGAGTTATAGAGGAAAGTATAGATCTGGAATTTTCGTAGAATTAGATGATGGTGCTATGATAAATGTGATATATAAAGTAATGATGTGATGTGATAAACTTGTTGGCTGTTGGATAGACCTATTCCACTCAATGACTGCAAAGATGATGATGGGAGTACTACCAGTATTGAAGCTTTGAAATGAAGCTATGAATAAGATAATAGGCAATGACAGCTGAAGTTTTCATCGATTAAGGAAGGTAATAGACCCAATGAAGGAGAGGAGATAAATGGAAGTGAATGGACCTTTGTGTGATCATTTCTTTAACTTGGTATCTGGTTATAAGAAGGACAACAACCAACTCATATAGTAAGGACAGCCAGATGTGTGATTTTTGACATTTTTTTTAAACAAGTTTTCGAAAAAGATTTTCCCTTACAAAATTTCTAAAAGCCTTTTTGGAATAAAATAAGTTTTAAACATCGGTTGTCAAGTTACTGCTTGAGTTTCTTGTTTGTTAGAAGACCCGGATTACCTGGAAGGATGCTGTTTCAGACTTAGTATTGCTAATTCAGAGAACGAAGTAACCTGCGATTGTGAAGAAGTTGATTATTCCTAACAGTAAGGTGTAAGTATTGTTTGATAAGATTAACAATAGAACCAGCGTACGGAGTAACTATTCATCCAATTACTGGGACTATTAGAGTTCAAGAAATTCATTGATTTAACGGAAGCCTGAGCATGACCGAAGAAGATTGGGAAGATTTCCAGACTTTTCTAAAAGAAGAATATTATTAACAAAAGGATCGTTATGTTGAATGATTCATGGTTATTCCAAATTAAAAAAAAAAGAGGAAACTCGAGGTTATCTGATAAGAACGCCATTATGATCGAATTGTTAAAGTATTATACGTGTAGATACGATGTTACAGACGGAATACTTAACAAGTAAGAATCTACCATAATGCTTAATTTGTGAAGGCATTTTAGCGTACTTTCTAAAGTTGTTATATGACACAATTGGGATATGATCAAACAAGCTCGAAAGATGAATACAGGTGAAATGTGGATGTAACCAATGGTATCATTCTTGTCTTCAATACCATAGCGTATATTCTTTTTTTTTTAATTCCTAAAAATGTATGAACTTCTTTTCTTAATATATTCTTTTTGATGATGTCAAAAAGGAGGATTTTGCATTCCTTTCAAATTTAATTGTTCCCCTCAATTTTTACTTTCTGATTGGGACAAACAGTGTTATGATGAGACACTTTGTCGGAATGAAAAAGAGTCGGGTGGGACGCCACCTAATCATGTGTTGTATGCCATATGGTATGAAGGACTAACCATCTTAAGTACCAATGTGGTTGTCTCATCCATATTCAAATCATTACTTCTTCCTTCTTTTCAACTCTAAGTTTATTAAAATTGCGAATCCTTCTAGTTGTTTCGTCGTACAGTCGTTCTTTGCAAGGGTTTTTCAAATAAAAGTCAACGTATTATGAACGAAGCGGGAAAAGTTCCATCCACCTCTCATGCATGAAAAGGGAATAAGGGCATATGGAGAGGATTGCAAATCACTAGCCCTAGCCAGGGATGCACTAAGAGTCAAGGGAATCTACTTCAATAAGGAATACGTCTTCGAGAACGAGAATTTGTGATTTTCCTGTGAAATATGTTATTTAAAATATGGATGTGATGACGTGAATGATTATTGCAGATACCTTATGCGTTAAAGTATTGAAAGATGTGGGAGCAACTTGATCGTTTATCTCTCAAGGCTTTGTTGATAAGATTATGACTAAAGGACTAGCCAGTCAAGAACATGTAATTATTAAATAAGTAAGTACCAATGGTGAAATTGAGATTTCTGGCAATAAGTTGTGAGGAATTGATATCATTTGATATAAGAGGATTGGACATTATTCTAAGGAATGGATTCACTATTTAAGCGTGATGCCCAGATAGACCATCGTGATGGAAGAAAGTTCTGAAGATGCCAAATGAGAATATAACGAAGTTTAGAGGACAAAGGAAGGTAAAGAACTTGTTAACAATGATTTAAGTTAAAAAGGTTACAGTGACCAAGATATAAGCGCTATGGCAATTATGAATAAAAGTCAGGAGCAAACAGAATTTGAAGATTTTATAGTCTCAAGATATATTTCCAGATGAGTTACCAATATTTCCTTCAGATAGACAAAGAGAGTTTATAATTGACTTAGCATCTGAAATGAAGATAGTGTCCAAAGCCCCGCACAGAATGGCACCAGACAAAATAAAGGAGTTACCAGAGCAAACGCAGGAGATGATTTAAAGAGAAAGCAACTGGACTTAACGTACCCCCTGAGATGCATTGGCATGATTTGTTAATCAGGAAAACGAAAGTATGAGATTATATGTCGACTAGCGGAAGCTCAACAAGTTTATTATCAAGAGCAAGTATCTGTTATCTCGAATTAATGACTTGTTGATCAGATGAAAGAAGCAAAGTATTTTTATAAGATTGATTTAAGACTGGGTATATTACCAATTGAAGATTGAACCTATGGATATATCAAAGATAATTTTCAGAACTAAGAGTTGTTGTTATAAAATTCTAGTAATGTTATTTGGATTAACTGACATACCAGTAATATTTAAACTTGATGACCAGAATCTTGAAAGAGGATCTGAATAAGTTGTATTTATGTTACTTAAAGTCAAAGGAGAACCATGTAAAATATTTAATGATAGTTGGGAAGTCGAAGAAGAAAGAAGTTATATGAAAAGTTTACAAGGTGAAAGCTTTAATGGCAGGGAGTACAATTCTTAACATAAATAGTCAGTGAGGAGGAGACCGAAGGGGATCCAGCAGAAATTAAAGATAGTATGAATAAAGAAAGACCAAAAGCACCAACAAAAGTAAGAAGTTTTATTATTGGCCAATTATTATCGGAAACTTGTTCAAGATTTCCTGGAAGTTGCAATACTTTTGACGAAGTTAACTAGGAAAAGTAAGAAGTTTATATGAAATGGAGAATGATGAAGAAAGTTTTGCGAAGTTAAATGAAAGAATGGTTACAACACCTGCTTTATCACTTTGGAAAGTATCTAGGAGATTTGGTAATTTATGGTGATACTTCTCTTAAGGGACTGGGATGTGTGTTGATGCAGAACAATAAAGTTATTGCATATGCATCTAGACAACCGAAACCTTATGAGCAGAAGTACCCTACCCTTAATTGGGAATTAGAAGTAATAATAATACTCGCTTTGAAAGATTGGGAAACATTATATGTATGGAGAAAGATGTGAGATACATACGGACCACAAGAGTTTGAAGTGTGTATTCACGAGGAAGAGCAAATGTAGTTGCAAGTGATAAGCAAAAAGGAGAAAATGAATATGGAGACTGCACCAGAAGGATTATCTATGGAATTTTAGAAATTGTAATTGGAAATCAGAGTTCATGATCCAAAAGGAGCAAGAATGGATAATATGACCTTTCAGTCAAAGTTGTTAAGAGAAGATAAAAAGATATTAAAAGAAGATAATGTATCACGATGTTAACAGTTTAATGAGAGGAAAGTTATGCACTCAAAAGAATGATCACGGTACCCTCAGATTTTCTTTCAGAACTTGGATGCTACGAGTGGCAGAATTAAGGAATGAGATCCTAAAGGGAATTTACAATCCTAAGTATTTAATCCATTCAAGAAATACCAAAATATCCAGAAGTTTAAAGAAGAATATTGATAGCCGAGTACGAAAAGGAAATTCCACAATGGATCAGGAGGTGTTAGGCATATTAAATAAGGCAAGTGTTAGAGGCCTAGTTTATTATTGCAACCATTAGAAATACGGAATTAAAATAGCAGTGTATCAGTTTGGATTTTATAGTCAGATTACCAAGAATGGAAGCAAACCACGATGCTAATTAAGTTATGGTAAGCGAGTTGGCTAAATCAGCTCATTTCTTGCCTATTAATGAAAGATATTCACTGGATAAGTTGATTCGCATGTATTTGAAGGAAATAGTAATTTGTCATGGGGTCCCTGTGTCTACTGTATAAAGTCAGGATCCACAATTCAATTCAGGATTTTGCAAAGGTTTTCCAGAATGATGGACACCAAGTCAAATATGAGCACAACTCATCATCCGCAGACTGACGGCCAAGAGCGAGAAGATGATCCAAACAATTGAAGACATGTTACGTGGGTATGCCATTGATTTCAAAAGAAAGTGAGGCGAGCATTTGCCTTAGTAGAATTTGCTTACAACAACAACAGCTATTGTGCCAGTACTGGGATGCCACTATACAAGACTCTTTATGAACGTAAATGTCGATCACCGGTATATTGAGATGAAGTTGACAAACGTGAAATATTTGGACTAGAGTTGCTACAACCGATAAAGGAAGCTGTCGAAATTATTTAAAAAAGGATAAGAGCCACACAGGATTGTTAAAGGAAATGTGTAAATCAAGCTAAAAATAGTATAGAATTTAAAGAAGAAGATTTAATATTGTTAGCAGTGTTACCGTAAAAAGGGATCATCTAGGATCGGAAGAGAAAAGAAAGTTGAGTCCGAGATATATTAGACCTTTTGAAATTTCGAAATATATCGGTAAAATACGAATTAGCGTTACCCAGCATGGGTAGCATATTCATAATGTTTCTATGTGACAAGGTTAGAAAAGTACGGTATAGAATTTTAGACATGCGATAGGATGTGAGCCGATAGAACTTCAGGCAGAATTATCCTATGTTGAGAATCCAATAGAGACTATAGAAAAGAAAGAGAAAGTATTAAGAAAGAAAGTTATAAAGTTAGTAAGATTATTATGGAAACCAAAGGGTTGAAAGGATAGCCCAAGATTTAGAAAGTGATATAAGTGAAATAATGCCCTGAGTGATTTGCTTAAGTGATTCTGAGGACAGAATCCTTTTAAAGGGGGAAGGATGTAATATCCAGGATATGACGTGTAATTATTTTTATTAGTAATAAATATTATATGATTATTATATGAATTCTGGTAATTATTTGTTAAGTGGTATATATGTTCGGATGTTTAAAAATAATATTAATTGAGTATTTTAATTTTTATATGTCCAAAATAAAATATAGATAATTGTCATATCTTCCTATTTATTTTTATGTTGATTTATGATTTTATAGGAAATACATGGATTTTATAAATTCTTTTTTTTCGAATCTTTATAAACTATTTTATACAATCTAGAACCAGCCGACGTCATCCATTTTTACGTTTTTATAACCCGAAACTCTTCCGGAAACTCCTTCCTAACCTAATTGCAATATTCCGAGCATTTTCCATGTTTTGACTTTTTCGATCCGGCGTACAGTTTTTCCCGTGCGGGTCCCGGCGCAATATTTTCGATACAAAATTTGTTTCGGTAAATCGATAAAACCCGTATTTTCGATAAACGAGATCTTTTTATTAAACTATTATAATTATCACCTCGTAATACGTGTAACTCGGCGCTGAGACCAAGACTGCAGTACAAATTGTACAGATTTGGATAATTATCCCGAAAACAGGTACCGTTTGGATCTGTTTTTATAAATAAACGTACTATTTTATATCCGGGATGATCCAACGGGATACTAATTTTCCGTAATTATAAATAGCCTTTACCGTATTTTATTTCGTACCAGAAATCATTTGCAAACAGTATTTACAGAGTTTTTACAGAAAAAAATACTATAATTATATTTTGTTCTTCATAATCAAACTCAAATCCGGAGGCATTATCGATATCGGATTTTGGCGTGCTTATACTCAAAACGAAGTTGTTGATTTGTATTTTCAGAATCTTTCATCAAAACCACTGCAGAATCAAGTGGTAATTCTCTACAAACTCTTTTTAATTTGAATTATTAATGATTTAAATTATGAATTTTTTTCGAGAGATTGTTTGTATGATTTGATGATTGCATGTTGTAGATCTTTTCTTCTTGATGATTTTGATATATTATCTGACTGATTTGGATTTCAATAACATGCTCAAATATGTGTTTGATTCTTGAAATTCAGAATTAGGGTTTTTATTAGTTTAAATGTTCTTAATCGAGATTTGGGTGTTTCTGCCCTGAGGGTTATTGACTGATTTTGTTAATTGGATTGTGTTCCTTGCTTGATTTGCAATCGATTCATGTATGGGTTATCAACAAACGATTCATGAATAGTGTTCATCGAATTCTTGAACTCTTCACCGGAGTTTCTGTCGATTTTGGCCGGAGGTTGTGTTCCAGGCATGGTTTTGTGACGTTTGTTACTTGATTATTGTTTTTGGAAAAGCTGTAAATGAATTCCAAGCAAAAACCAGACCAGGACGTATCAATTTGAGAATTAATCGAGGTCGCCGGAGCTTCCCGACCTCGCTGGATTCTACAAAATTTCCGGCGGGTCTAGGTTGTTCTTGGCAACCCAATTGTTGACCCGTTTTCCTGATTTTCGACCTTCGATCTTCTTTTGCTCAGTTGCATTTCCATATCCTGTTTCTGGGATTTTCTGTTTAAAAATAATTCAAAAATTCTATTTTTATTTCCTAAAATTCATTTTTAATTCCAAAAATACTTTTAATGATTTAAAAATTTAGAAATAAATCTGAATTATTTAATTAATTAATTTTAATTAATTTTAATTAATTATTTAATTGGTTAATTAATTTAAATATCAATTAATTAATTGATTTAATTATTTATTTATTAATTTTAATTGATTATTTATTTGGATTTAATTACTTCTTTTGATTTAAAAATTCCGAAAAATAGTTTTGAGTTTTAAAATATTATTTTAAATTGTTTTCAAGGCTCGATAGTTATTATAAAATTATTTTGAAGCCATATTTGGCCAACCGAACCCTGTTTAATGCTTTAAAATTGATCCAACGACCCGTTTTGAATGCGAAAAATGTTTTAAAAATCATATTAAATACCTGAAAGACTGTTTATGACCCGAGACTTCCTTATAAATGAAATTTCATTGATTGTTTGACGCGTTATGTGTTATATGTGATTTGTTTGTTTGATTGTCGGACTATGTGATCAGTGTTTACTTGTTTTTAACATAACTTTTAATCCGTTAATCGGATTTGGGTGAAATGAATGGGTAGATGGAACCTTATGACGTCCATGTGACGATTAGAATAATGTGAGATGAATATTGATAGATACTTATGTTGCCTAGAAGAGTAGACAAGGTGTAGAAAAAGGAAGCAGGTGATCAGAAAATGGAATCGATGCGTAGAAAATACAGCAAGTGATTAGTTAATAGAAGCAAGGCAGAGAAAAGTAGACGAATGTTTGTTGAATAAAGTCATTAGACAAGTACAAGTGAAGTTGGAATCGATTGTGACAAGGAAAGTACTTCTAAACCTTTTTCGAGATATTATGCAAATATTTCTAAATTCTCTCGTGACATATTGTTAAGTATTCAAAATAGCTCTGTTTATATTGTAAGTACTTTGAATCCTTCAGCCTTGAACCTGAGCCACATCATTTGATCTTTGAGCCGTAAGCCTTATCTTTGTGAACCATTTCTTGCCGATTTACCAGATACTAAACCACACAAATACGATACTACTCCACAAATATATACCCATCATATACCAAACACTGGAACATAATTTTTTTAAACATACAGAAACTTTTATACTCAACCATATCTTGTGATATCAAAGAACTAAACCTTATAAAATCATTGTTCCACTAATAACCGATTCCCCTACAGGCTGAAGGCCATTTCTTTTATATACTTTGACATACCCTCATGGTACCCATAAATTTTTACCATACTCTTATATAAATGTTTTATTACTGTTAATTATGATCTTGTTTTATTGAGTTATATTGTTTATCATATTGTAGTGCTTTAGAACTGGATAGTTTTCTTTATGTGGACCAGATTCATGGTCAGACCAGATTCATGGTCGAATTAGGGCAATGTGTGCCTTGGATCCAGTTCGTAGAGCAGAGCTGTGTGCCTTGCTCGGGGTTGGTTCGTGACTGATCAGCATCCTAACCTTAGTTTTCAAATTTAAAATGAATATCCAATTCTAATGATTGTTTAACAAGAATCGTAATTCCTCTGAATCATCTCGTTTGATCATTGATTAACCTCAGTTATTATTATTGTGACTTGCTGAGCTGGTTAGCTCACCCTTACAAATCTTTTTATGTATTATACAGTTAAGAAGGATACGATTGATAGCGAGGTTTCCCAGTTCATAGTCCGAGCTAGGATTCCAGATTGAGTTGGATCGAGCTAGCAGGAGCTTACTACGGTAGTGAGATAGTAAGATTGTAAGAATAATTTCAATATCAGTTGTAAGTTAAATTAGTTGAGATTTGGTATGTTGTAATAAAAGTTAAAGTTGTGGCTTATTTTCATATTGTAACCTGTTGCGATCCGTGGTTATGTAAAGTAGGGTCATTGCAAATAATATTTCATATACAGGTTTATATATTGTGTATATGTTATGGACCCCAAACTTCTGACCCGGGTTTGGAGGGCGCCACAAACACTATCGAATTAGTCGCATAAGGGCCTTAAAAGTGAAATATCACTTAAGAATGTATAAGTCACTGTGAATATGTAGGTCGCTCCACACTTTATAATATGACCGAACCCATGAAGGGACGAAACTAGCCGAGTCGCGATTAGACCATTATAACTTTCACAAAAACTTGAGAAATTTTCAGGAAGTGACAACTTGAGTTGTGGCTGGTAGATCTTGATCGCTTAGTATTTCCAGATCTTTTTGGGGTTTCCAGATGTGTGTTTCATGAGCACGGATCCTCTTCTTTATAATTTGGGCATTCGCCCCTTCACATCTTCCGGGCTCAAAATGCCCTTTGAAAACAGGTTTGTTGCTCGGTTATACCCTTCTTGGGGTGATCTCCTCTTACTATGAACAATCATTATCTTCGATATAGGGACCATGGAAATCGTAACTTCTCCCTTAAATGAGGTTTAGCCCTTACAAATGGCGAGGTTCGTACTCCTCATGTACTCGACATTGTGTTCCTCCATAAAATTCTTCATTCCATATGGTGGATGATTATTGACCCTTAAGGAAAGAACAATTATTAACATTTGAAATTCGAGTGTTTATTGGTGAGAACACCATATACATTATGGGACTCTTCCCTTAATTATGCATCCCTTGAGGTTGGAGACCGTTCTTTGGATCAGCAGTTGGGTAACGGGGATCTCCGTCCCTGAGAGATTAGCCCCCTTAGCATTAAGGGTTGAATGTGGTGGTATCTCAACGGTGGATGTGACATTGTGCATCACAACAGGTGGTTTCACGGTGCTTCTTCGTGCTTTCATGGTTGTCGTCTTTTTCCCACAGACAGCGCCAATTGTTATGGGTAAAAACATGTATTTATTTATTGCGTGTATTTAATGTTAGGGTTTAATAAGCTTTGAGCGTTAATGGTTGCGCTTGTATTTTTTGGCTTGAACCTGCCCTCACAAGATGCCTACATACCTTGGCGTATGCCAAAGATCAAGCAAAAATGTAGTTCTTTGTGATGCATGCCCTCAAGGCTATGGCAGCGAGAGCTCACCAAGGACGTAGTGACTTTCATATCCTTCAAGGACTAAGTCTAAAACATCATTTCAGGTAATGGCATCGTGGCTTGTAGGATGCCTTTGCGATTTCGCGATGTATAGAGTTGTGCTCCAAAACGTAGTTTAATAGTGGTTATGTATGGAGCTATTATCCAAAATGTTCTACTGAAGTTGAAAGGGTAAGGCCCTTTATATAGACGTTGAGAGTCTATGAATTAGGGTAGAATTAGGTGACTTGATGGGCAAGTTTCCACCTCTGATTGGACTTTGGAGTCCTAGAAAGCAGGAATTTGTTTCCTTCTGAATTTAGGTTTCTTCGAAGCTACTTCTTGTAGAAGTAGTTACTTATTTGAACACATTTATTAGGCTATTTAATTAGCCCTTTTATTAATTAAGAAATTAATAAATAATTAGTGGTTCAGGCCTTATTTATTAGGCTTTTTCGTTGGACCAAATCAGGTCTAACTAATACGACATTAACTCCGCAATTAGGGTTATTTTTATTCCCTATCTTTAATTCCTAAAAGATTACCTTGCTTTTATCAGTCCATGAAGAGTCATTTACTTTCTTTAATGTCGTGAAGAAAGGCAAACACTTGTCACTGGATTCGGTGATGAACCTCTCCTAAATTGCACTATTTAGTTTCTCTATGTTCTTAATGAAAGATGAAGGTTTCATAATCAGGAATCTTATCAACATTGTCCTTGATTCCCCACTCAGGGATATGGCCCCAAAATTTCCAGATCCTACCTCGAAGGCACACCTTGTAGGATTTAACATCATCTTGTGGGGCATCAGACTTTAAATACCTCTCGAAGGTGTTTCATGTATTCTTCCTTGTACAGGCTCTTAATTCTATTATACCATAGACTCTCATGATCTTTTAATAGAGCAATTGATGATATCAAAAAGAAACTATCAGAAGTTCACATCAAAACTTATATGTCAACGGATGCTGATGACATCAACGAATGACGAAATATCAACAGATGATAGAATATCAACGGATGATAATTTTCAACGGATGATGATGTCAACGGATAATGAAATCAGTATTTGTCACATCAGTTGATCTTCGAGGATGAAAAAGAAATAGGAATTTCAAGGCGATGAAGGACTTTATCTCAGAAGTAATAGTCTAGTTTTCCTTGTTGTTAATAGAATAAGATTCCTTATACTTTGGTAGTTGTGCTATATATAAAGCATAGTTTAGGTTCATGTTATAGGCATTGTGACATTGTTATATCTTTCGCATAACCTAGAAGCTCTCAGGGATATTTTTCATCCTTTCGAGAGAGTACATGTGTAATAAGTTTTTATCAGATAATATAAAAACTGTTGATTATGTTGAAGCTTTGTCAATTAGATTGTATTAACTGTATTCACCCCCCCCTCTACAGTTGATTAATGGCCTAACAATTGGTATCGGAGCTTGCTATTTACAAACAGTTTAAGATCTGAAGAATAATCTATAATGGCAAACAAAGAAGAAGAGACACAGAATCCGAAGCCACAACCCCCAGCTGCATCACAGATAAACAACAACATGAGAAGGTATGAAGCAATCAAGGTGCATATCCTAAAGATACATGAATATCCAATCTGGAAAGTCAGGATGGCTATGTGTTTGGAAGCCACGGATCCTGAATACCTAAGAAGGATCTATGATGGTCCTCATAAACCAATGAAGGTAGATGTTTCGCTTATAGGAGAACCAGAGAAGATGATAGACAAAGACAGGAATGAGTATACTCCTAAAGATATCTTGTCTATCATGAAGGATGGTAAGGTTAGACATATCCTCCACAGCAGTCTAAATAGTGTTATGTCCAATAGAGTAATTGGATGTAAAACAACAAAAGAGATATGGGATGCTTTATAAGTAAATTGTCAAGGAACAACTTCTATCAAGAAGAATAGAAGGACAGTACTTACTCAAAAATATGAGCACTTTGACTCAAGGGACAATGAGTCCTTAACTGAGATCTATGAAAGATTTCAGAAGTTGCTGAATGACTTATCCCTTGTCAACAAAGAATATGATTTGCAGGACTCAAACTTGAAGTTCCTACTTGTTCTCTCTGAAAAGTGGGACTTTAAAGTAACATCAATCAGGGATAACTATAATATTGATATCACACCTCTAGATGAGATCTATGGAGTTCTGAAAACTCATGAACTAAAGCTGGAGCAAAAGGGCAAGAGGAAAGGATCAAAAGATAGAGCAGTTGCACTCAATGTTGAAGAAAAGCCAAAGTAAAAAGCTAGGAAGAAAAGCTACTCCAAAGGGAAAGCCATGATTGCTAAGTCAGATACTGAATCATCAAATTCTGATGATGACTCAAATCCTGATACTGATTCAGATACTGATAGTGATCACAACAATAATGAAGATATGGATCAAATGGCTGCCCTAATGGTTAAAAGCTTCAAGAAGATGGTCTACAGAAACTTCAAGAAAGGGAGAAGATTTTCCAGAAAAATTTCCAGTTCCTCAAACTCTGATAAGAGGAACAACAGAAGAGATACTAATTGGAAGGAAGCTAGATCTGGAAAATCTAACAAGTCAAAAGAGAGATGTTACAACTGTGATGGACTTGGACACTTGGCAGCTGACTGCAGAAAACCCAGAGCTGAGAAGAAACAAGCTTTGATCTCAAAGAAGAGAAACTGGGATGATTTATCAAACTCAGATGATGGGATCAATTATGATCTCATGGAAAATGCTAATGATGAGGCCGACAATGCTGGATTAAAGGTACCTCAGTCTACTTTTGTATTTGATACTGATGATAATTATGAATTAAAATTATTTCTTAAGTCTCTGCATGTTAGTTTTAGGGATCAAATCTTAGAAAATAATAGAATCAAGAGTGAAAACTCTGTGCTAAAGAAAATGAATGATTACCAAAACTGAGTTGCTTTCCATGCTATAAATTCAAAAAGAAAGAGATAATGTTGTTTATGTTAAAGAAAAATTGTTAAAAAAACATTCTTATCTAGAAAATGAGCTAGCTAAAGAGAGAGAAGTCATTAAACTCTGGACTAACTCAAGAAAGACAACTCAGGAAATCTTAGAACATGGCTGTTGGGGATCAAGATTAGGATATTCAACTAGATCTAATTCTGATAAGAAAAGTGGAGAAGAAACTGAGATAATAGAACCAATAAATACTGATAGTCAGGTCAAATTGAACAAGGTTCAAATAAAGACCATTAAGTTTACTCCAAGTGCTAATAATGTTAAATCAATCCATGATGAAGGTATTACCTCAGCACCTATATCAAACTTAATTACTGAAAAGAGTGAACAACTTCACACAAATTCAGTAAATATTGGTTCAATGACTCAGAATCAGCTTAAGCAAAAGTTGAAGGACTTACACATGAAAGACAAGAGGAAAAGTTCTAGGAAAAATAGGAATGGCAAGGTAGGTGTTAATAAGAATGGAAATTATGTGACTCCTCCTAATGCACCTAGAAAGACCTATTCAAACTGTGGTATCACTAATCATCTTGCTAATTCTTGCGGGAGAATAAAGAGATAAAAGTTGTTCTTTCTAAATCAGAGTTTAGGAATAGAACAACTAGATATAAACCATAGAATCCTTATTTTCATTGTGGTAGTGTTTGATACTCTATTTATACATGTAAAGAGTATCATAGTTTATATTATGATTTTTATAAACTGAAATCCTCTTTAGTTAAAGAAAAATCTATTTCTGCATGTATAAATACTGATAGTAAGAATGTTAACATAAATTCTGATATGAAGTCTTCTGTTGCATATGTTAACAAACTTAAAAAGGCCAAAGGATCCATGCAAGTTTGGGTCCTTAAAAACACTAACTGATTCAAATTACTGATTGCAGGGTGACAAGAGCAATGCTCTAGTCTTGGAAAGTGGATGCTCAGGACATATGACTGGTTATATATCCCTGCTATCAGAATTTGAGGAGAAGGCTGACCCAAGCGTTTCTTATGGAGATGGCAACTTAGGAAAAATCTTGGGATATGGAAAAATCAAAGTTGGAAATGTCATCATTGAAAATGTAGCTCTGGTTGTAGAACTCAAGCATAATCTGATCAGTGTGAGTCAAATCTGTGACAGAGGTTACCATGTTAATTTTTATAAGGAGCATTGTGAAATTGTCAATAAGTCTGATGACAAGATCACATTGACTGGTGTGAGACATGGTCGTTTATATGAATCCAGGGTCTCCACAAATTTTGATAATTCAAAAGTTTGTCTATTGAGTAGAGCATATGTGGAAGACAACTGGAACTGGTATAAAAGACTTTCTTACCTCAACTTCAACAATATCAATGAACTTGTGAGGAAAGATCTTGTAAGAGGATTTCCCAATGCAGTGTTTACTCCAGATGGCTTATGTGATTTATGCCAGAAAGCCAAGAAAAGGAAGACATCTTTCAAGAGTAAAACTGAATCCTCCATTCTTGAACCATATCATCTACTTCATGTTGATCTCTTTGGTCCAGTGCATGTTATGTCTATTGCAAAGAAAAGGTATGCACTCGTAATTGTTGATGAATACACAAGATACACATGGGTGTATTTTCTACACACAAAGGATGAATCTCCATCCATTCTTCTTGATCATGTGAGAGAGTTGGAGAAAGGATCAACATACAAAGTGAAGATCATCAGAAGTGTTAATGGAACTGAATTAAAAAATAGCTCTATGGAAGAGTTCTGCAAACTCAAGGGGATAAAACAAGAGTTTTCTGCTCCTAGAACTCCACAACAAAATGGAGTTGTTGAAAGAAAGAATAGAACTCAGATAGAAGTTGCAAGAACCTTTCTAGAAGAAGCAAGATTGCCTACCTATTTCTAGGTTGAGGCTATGCAAACTGCTTGCTTTACATAAAATGCAACATTGATCAACAAGCATGGAAAGACACCATTTGAAATGGTGAAAGGAAATAAGCCAAATTTAAAGTTCTTTCATATATTTGGTTGTAAATTTTTTGTTCTTAAAACTCATCTGGAGCAGCTGACCAAGTTTGATCTGAAAGTCGATGAAGGAATATTTGTAGGTTATCCGTTGACTACAAAAGCCTTTAGAGTTTACAATCTGAGAAGAAGAACAGTCATGAAATCGATTCATGTATCTTTTAATGACAAGAAGATAACAGGTCTAGAAGATGCAGATGACCATGACAAGTTGATATTTGAAAATGAAGTCCTTACGCTGAACTTTTAAATCCTGACTCTGATACAGTAAGTCCTGATATCACTCAAAGCTCTGAGGTTCCACAGAATAGTGGAAATTCTTCCGATACTAAAGCATATGCCGAGGGGGAACAACATGACTCAAATCCAAAGACTACTACAAGTGATTCAACTTAAGAAACATCAGTAGAAAGATTATCATACCCATCTTCCTCAAATTCTGATAAGTCAACTACTGATAACCTTGGGACACTGATTCAGGGGGAGCATCAGGAAACAATAGTGGTACTACTCAAAGAAATAACAGAGAATTCATAGATCAAGGGGGAGGTTCTTCTTCTAGGAGTCAACTTCCATCAGATAGAAAATGCTCTAAGTCACACACACCTGACTTAATCATTGGAAACCCTGACAGTGGTGTAAGAACAAGAAAAGCCACTAAGAATGAATATCTCCACCATTCTTTTCTATCTCAAACTGAACCTAGAAAGGTCGAAGAAGCTCTACAAGATGCTGAGTGGGTCACACCAATGCAAGAAGAGCTCAATAAATTTGAAAGGAACAAAGTCTGGACTCTTGTGCCAAGACCAAAGAACATATCTGTATTTGGCACAAAGTGGGTGTTCAGAAATAAAAGTGACAATGACGGCATTGTTACAAGGAACAAATAAAGACTGGTTGCAAAGGGTTACTCACAACAAGAAGGCATTGATTATGATGAGGCGTTTGCTCCAGTTGCAAGGCTAGAGGCAATAAAGATCTTTCTTGCCTATGCTGCTCACAAGAAGTTTAAGGTTTTCCAAATGGATGTAAAGAGTGCATTCTTAAATGGAGAACTCGAAGAGGAATTTTATGTTGAACAGCCTCCAGGGTTCATTGATCCAAAGTATCCAGATCATGTCTACTTACTGGATAAAGCACTTTATGGATTGAAGCAAGCTCAAAGGGCCTAGTATGAAACACTTGCTCTATTCATGCTAGAGAGTGGTTTCACAAGAGGTACAATTGCTAAAACTCTCTTTTATAAATACCATGGTAAGGACTAGTTATTAGTACAGATGTATGTTGATGATATCATTTTTAGATCTACTAATGACAAACTTTGTGAGAGATTTGCAAAGCTAATGCAGTCCAGGTATCAGATGAGTATGATGGGAGAATTGAGTTACTTTCTCGGGTTACAAGTCAAACAGACTAATGAAGGAATCTTCATAAATCAATCCAAATACACCAGGAACTTACTCAAAAGATTTGGAATGCAAGACTGCTCAACTGCATCAACTCCTATGTCCACTACAACCAAGTTAGATTTAAATACTGGTATTCAGTAGATATAACTAACTATAGAGGTATGATTGACTCACTTCTATATCTGACTGCTAGTAGACCTGATATCATGTATGCTACATGTCTGTGTGCAAGGTTCCAAGATGACCCTAGAGAACCTCATCTATTAGCTCTAAAGAGAATTTTTAAGTATCTCAAAGGCATCATGAATCTGGGATTATGGTATCCTAGAGATTCATACTTTAAGTTAATTGGATATTCAGATGCTGATTTTACAGGATGCAAAATAGACAGGAAAAGAACTTCTGGAAGCTGCCAATTTCTTGGAGGCAAATTGGTTTCTTGGTACAGCAAGAAACAAAAGTCAATTTCCACTTCAACTGCAGAAGCAAAATATATTGCTGCAGGAAGCTGTTGTGCTCAGATTCTATGGATGAAGAATCAATTACTGGATTATGGGTTAGACTATTCTTCTATTCCTATATATTGTGATAATCAAAGTGCTATTGCAATGACAGGAAATCCAGTACAGCATTCAATGACTAACCACATCAGTATCAGATACCATTTCATAAGGGAATATGTGGAAGCTGGTACGGTGGAATTGGTCTTTATTCCAACAGATCAGCAAGTAGCAGATATATTCACCAAGCCTCTTTGTGAAGCAACATTCATAAGATTGGTGAATGAATTGGGAATGATTTCAGGATAGTTCTCAAACTGATAATCAAGTCTGCTGATATTTTTGAAGCATGGTATCTTATAATTTTTCAATAATTGTTAGATACTGATTCTTATGCTAAATGCTTGATGCCCTGATAACATGCAAAATGTGCTAAATGATCTTATGTAAAAATTGCATGTTGAACTACTGATTATGCTTATAAACTCTGTTATTAGTTAAACTTGTTTTGACTAATAGTTTATATCAGTAGTTGTTAAATCCTGATACTAGTAATTAAGATACTGATAATGGTCAAACCATGATTGACTGTTATACTTCATTGATTATTTTGAATTTTTTCGAAATAAATTTTTAACAGTATTTTTAATTAATTAGTGAGTGAGTGGAATATCTTTTAATTGCTTAAATGGGTTAGCTACTGATGCAAGTATCCGTTGATTCTTGAGTATTTACATTGGGAATAAGAATATGAAGAGAGAGATTACTTTTTGCTTTCCTAGATATACGTAATCGTATATGCTTATTATATCTAATTATTGCATGGTCAATCAAAGAGCCTCTTTAGTTTCTACTTTCTTTTCTATAAATACAACCCTCCACTCTCAAACCTTCTCACTACTCTTTTCATTTTGTTAACTCATCACTTTCTCATCACTTCATTCAAAATCTTACTCATCAAAATGGTTCAACCTCAGTTTCACACATGAAGCGGTGGTTGTTATCTACCAATTTTTAATTCCAGTGATGAGAAGATATACTTTGACCCTTACGGACATAAGGTTCGTATTCGTGGAGAAGTCTATCATCCAACTGAAGTTCCAACTTCAGTTTATGATCATATCTCTTGGGATGATCAGTTGGAACTACACTTCTTCATGAGAGAGGTTCTTCTTCAAGAAGAACTTCGGGTTGAGATGGCAGAATTTTCTCGACAAGCAGCTCTTGAGCTGCAAGAGAATATTATCTCTCTTGCAGGAACAATGAGTAGGATTTACCACCACAAGGCGATTAAGATGGAGCGAGCGGCGAAGAAGCAGAATAAATCTGAGTAGATAGATTGTATTAGGATTTTATGCTTGAAATTCTATAACATCTTGTACTTTTTTTCTTCATTATTAATGAAAATCGTTAAGCTTCTTTTGTTTCATTAAATGACTTCTTGATTACTTTCTTTTATGTGTGCTTGAATGTTCTCAAATCTTATATGTTAAATCAGTACTGCATGCAAAATATCAAATATTTTTTACAGTGCATATGAATAAACTAATTTTTGTTTGAGATCATGTGACACTTCAGTACAGGTTGAGCACTACAGGAAGTAATTGTTGTTAAAGAAGAAAATTTAAGGAAGGTTTAATTCTTAACCACTAAGAGTTATAATCTTTGAGTATTGCTTACAATTCAAAATCTTTTGAAACTTTCTTTTCTGATCAAGAAAGTTGTCCTCACTAAATCTCAAATTTCATATATCTTATATCTTAAAATTTCTTCTTACAATCGAAACACTTGAATTCTTTTCTCAAATATTTCCAAAAATCAAGTGACATAATTCTTGAATTATGTTCACCACTAAGAAACAACATTTAGTTGGTTAGAGACTACTTGCTGAGGTAGATCTTGATGATACTAAAAGAGACACAGAGGTTTTATCAATTTTTACTGAAGACTTTGTGATAGCTTTCATGAAACACATTCAAGTATTAGTTCTTTGCAAGAAGAACAAAGGTTTGAGATCATAGTACATGACAGTAATCTAATCAAATCCTCTCCAATTCAAATGGAGTTTCTCATTATTGATGAACAACAACTATCATACACATTATCTACTGTGAGCCTAATTGTGAATTCACAAGGTATAAATACTGGTATGACTTTATCAGCATTTAGTTTTAAATACTGATTTAGTTCTTTAAGCATTTATAGTATGCTTTTCATGATATAAATCCTGTTGACATGATTACATCTAGACCTTAGTTAAGGACTACCTCTAGTTGTATGATCACAGATCACCTTTTTTAACCACCTCTTATTTCTGTAGGACAATTTTTATGAGCCTTTTTCTGTGAGATATGTGAAAAGATTGAGAGAAAAACAGAATTTAAGAGAGGCAGGATCCTTCCTGGAAAAAGGAGAGGTAGATTGTAATATCCGGGATATTGCGTGTAATTATTTTTATCAATAAATGATTTTTATGCGATTATTATGTGATTTTTGGTGAAGTATATGATGATGGGTGTGGATATGTGGATGCTTATATGTGGTAAAGTATAAGTATATTAATTTTATTATGACCAAAATAAAATATAGATAATTACGGTATTTTTCTGGTAATTTTTGGACTGTTATATGATTTTATATTGATTTATAAATTTATTAATTATTTTTGAATAATTACAAAATTATTTTATAAAGCCGGAAATCGTCCAACTTCAACTATTTTTATATTTTTACAACCCGACACTCTTCCGAAAACTCCTTCCTAACCTAATCTGGTAATTCCGGACATTTTTCGTGTTTTGACTTTTTCAATCCGGATTACGGTTTGACCCGTGCGCGGCCCGGCGCAAGAATTTTGATACGATAATCATTTCGGTGAGTCAACAAAACCCGTATTCTTGAAAGATGAGATATTATTACATTATTTTCGTATAAAGTGTTTTATAAAAAGCCCGGTTTGGATAATTATCCAATACGGGTACCAAATCGGATCGTTTTTGCAGTTACTTAGCGGCTAAGCAACTAATTTATCGATCCAACACGAACCAATATTCCATAAATATATATAGCCCTTTTATTATTTCATTTTATTCGTAAAATCATAATCGATCAGTAAACATATAAGAAATACAGAGAAAAATCCTAAAAACGTTGTGTTCTTCATAATCAAACCCACGAACGAAGGTGTTATCGAACTCCGATTCAGGCGTGCAATATATCAAATCGAAGCTCTCGAAAATAACTTTATGAATCAATCAACTGTTTTGGTGCAGAAATTGAGGTGATTTTCTTATTTAATTATTTTATTTCAAATTAATTATAGATTAAATTAGGAATTTTTGTTCTTGATATTTTTGATATGATTTGATGCTAGAATCATGTAGATCTTTTCTTACTGGTCATTTTGGTATATTATATGAATGATTTGAAGTTCAATAACATGTCCAAATTGTTGTTTGATTATCGGGATTAAAAACTAGGGTTTATGTTCTTGAATATTTTTAATTCGAAATTGGGGGTTTCAATTGGGCGTGCAATATTTTGTTATCACCAATGCACTCAGAAAGTTCCCAGAAATCGATTCGTGATTTTTGTTTGATTTGAGGAGTCTAATTTCGATCAGATCGGAAAATTTAAGACTCGCCGGCGACGGCGAGTTTCTTCAACATATTCCGACTGATTCCATGCATGTTTACCAAGTTTGGTTGTACAGATCAATTTATGGTAGTTCTTTCTCGAGTTCTGGAAAGTTTGGTGGCTGCTCGAAGCCGATATCATCGGTTCCGGAGAGACAGAGGTCGCCGGCAACGAAAATTGCAACTCAGTCCCTCCATTTTTGGGGATGGTGACTTTGAGTCACCAAGGTTTCTAGGTTTGCAAAAATGACCCTGACACTTTGCAAACTTACAGTTTTACCCCTACGACTAAAACTTTCAAAACCTTACACTTTACCCCCTTGAATTTATATTTTAAAAAAAATTGTTTTTATTTATATAATTTAATTCCAAAATTCAGTATTAATTTCAGAAAATTATTTTTAATCTAAAAATAAATCTTAATTATTTAATTAATTAATTTTAGTTGATAATTAAATATTTAATTAGTTAATTAATTTAAATATAAATTAATTTAGTTAATTATTAATTAATTTTAAATGATTATTTAATTAGATTTAATTATTTATTTGGATTTAAAAATTCCGAAAAATAGTTTCAAATTTTAAAATATTATTTTAAAATATTTTCAAAGCTCGACAATTATTATAAAATTATTTTAAAGTCAGATTCGGGTGTTCGATCCCTATTATTTAATTATAAAATGATTCGGAGTCCCGTTTTAATTTCAAAAAATATTCAAAAATTTGTATTAAATACCTGGAAAATCATTTTAACCCCGAATCTTCTTTGAAAAATTAGTTTGATCGAATATCTTGCATGCTATATGCTATGTGCTATCTGATTGATGTGTTATATGCCTATGTGGTTACTATTTGACGGTTTTTATTGTAACTTTCAATTCGTAAATCAGATTTAGGTAAAACGAATGGTAGATAAGAGCTTATGACATCTATGTGACGATTATAATATTATGAGTTTGAACATTGATAGATACTTGTGATTCCTAGTAGAATAAACGAGGCATAAAAAAGAAAGTCAGTGATCAGTAAATAGAACCGAAGTGTAGAAAGAGAAGGCGAGTGATTGATAAATAGAAGCAAGGCATAGAAAGAGAATGAAAGTGGTTGATGAGTAAAACTGTTAGATGAGTACAAGTAATGTTGGAAATCATCTGTGATAAGGTAAGTACTTCTGAACCTTCTTCAAGATATATTACAAATATTTTCAAACTTTCTCATAAATTTGCTAGTATTCAAAATAAATCATGTTTTATATTGCAAGAACTTTAAACTACTCAACCTTGACCCCTGATTCTTATTGATCTTGAGCCATAGGCCTTATTCTTCATAAACCATTGATTTTTGAATTCTCAGATACGAGCCAGACACATACGATACTACTCCACAAATACATATCTACCACATACTGATTTCTGATATTGAATTGCTTAACATACCAACCCTTATTCCTTGTTTAACAGAAGACCAATCCTTGGAACCCTTGAACCCTTGGTTTTCTATTTTCTGATTCTTTCCTTGATTGAAAGCCAATCTTTTTGAATTCCTTGTTATACCTTCATGGTATTGTGAATCACCCTATGCTTCAAGATAAATGTTGTTTATGATTCAGCTTATTAAATTACATTGGTCATCATACTGAATTATTTTAGAATTGGATGGTTTTATAAATGTGGACCAGATTCGTGTTCATAATAGGCGAATGCGTTCCTTAGATCCGGTATATAGAGCAAAGCTGAGAGCCTTGCTCGGGGTTAGTGGGTGACTGATCAGCAGCCTAACCTTGGTTTTTAAAAATGAAAAGTAAATATCCAATTCTAATCATTGCTTATTCAGAAACTTGATTCTTCTGAATCATTTCCATTGGTTATTATTTAACCTCAGTTATTGCTATTATGACTTGCTGAGCTAGTTAGCTCACTCTTGCAAACCTTTTTATGTGTTCAACTAGTTAAAAAGGAAATTCTTGGTAACGAGGATTCCCAGTCCAGTGTACAAACTAGGATTCCAGGTTAAGTTGGATCGAGCTAGCAAGAGCTTTATATTGTAGATGAGTTATACAAGATTGTAAGAATGATATTATTATCAGTTGTAAGTTAAACTAGTTGGGATTTGGTACTATGAAATAAAAGTTAAGTTGGTTGCTTGTTTTTTTATACTTTAACCTGTTGCGATCTGTGGTTGTGTAAAGAAGGGTCAATGCATATAACATTTTATATACAGGTTTAAATATGGTGTGTGTGTGTGTGTGTATGTTGTGGACCCCAAACTTCTGACCCGGGTTTGGAGGGCATTACAGTTTTGGCATCAGAGCCACAGGTTATAAGTCACTGAAATAAGCTTAGAATGTCGGGAATGGATAGAGGGTTAGGATTAGGATTAAGAAATAGAAAAATAGGATGTCGAGAGGTTGAGTGCGGTTGTATAATAGGTTTTGGTATGATTCGTGATGAGATTCGAGATTCTTATCTGGCGACGTGATTTTCAGATAGCAGCGATGGTAGATTCTTTTATTCCGGTATCGTCTGATCATTCAGAGCATTCAGTCGAAGGACTATCATCTGATTCACGCCCTGCTCGTCCATCGGTGTAAGCCATGTCACATCCGGTTGCGGTGATTGCACCTTTTCATGTTATTATCCCATCCCCTAATGCGAGACTACCTATTCGAGAATCCCGCACATGCTAATTCTGGTTCTACTGGATATTCAACTATGAGTGCATCTTTTTTGTCTACTCTACACCTTGTTCTATAACATCCATTTAGAACTCGTCTTATAAAGTAACAACACCTATAAGGATGGATTCGAGAGCTACAACATATGGTGAGTACACGAGGTATTAAGAAATGTGAGAAAGAACCTAGAGTGAGGATACGTGTGTTCCGGAAGATAGCCGCTACCAGGTTATATGGAACTACTAGTAAGTATACCACCCATGATTATCTTTTGAAGTGAGCTAGATGGATTTTAAGGGAATTTGAGAAGGTTGGATATCGAGAGTCCTCTTGGAATTGGTGATGATGTTATGATCAATCATGATACGTATATGAGTAATGTGATGTGATATTAGTCGACCTGGTTTTATAAAATAGATTTAATGATTACTGGATAGACTTGTTATACTTAGTAATCGTAAGATATGATGATGGGAGTGTTACCGGTATGAAAGACTAGAAGTGAAGTTATAAATAAAATAATACGCAACGGTAATTGGAATTTTTATCGACCAATGAAGGTAAAATGGACCCAACGAGGGATATAAGATATACACAAATGAATGAGCTTTTATCTGATTGTGTTACCAATTTAATACTTTGTAGTGGTTAAAAAGAACAACAACCAACTCATATAGTAATGACGACCAGGTGTATGATTTTCAAAATTTTAAACCAGTTTTCAAAAGAGATTTTTTAATAGAATTTTTCTAAAAATCCTATGAACAAAATAAGTTTTAAAAACTTGGTTGTCCAATTACTACTTGAGTTTCTCGATTGTTATAAGATTTGGATTACCTAGAAGAATACTGGTTCTAGAAGTTAGTATGGTTCATTTAGATGGCCAAGTGGACCCTCTATTATAGAAAAGATTTGATTGTTTCTAACAGAAGAGTGCAAATCTTGCTTGATAAGTTTAAATGACAGAACCAATGTACCGAGAAACTATTCATCCAATTTTTGAGACTATTAGAGTTCAAATGGTACGTCGATCTAAAAGAAGTTGACTAGGATCAAAGAATATTGATAAATTTCCAGAATTTCCTAAAGAAAGAATGTTATTAGCAAAAGAGACGATATGTTGAATGATCTGCAGCATAAGCGAAATTTGAAGTTATGATTGTAAATCTCGTAAGACTGCAAATAGAGTTAAATCATAAAAATATTGAATAGGGAAGCACTATACTAAAGATACAAGACCCAGTACAGGGGAATTTATTCTAATGATCGATTAAGAAGGCATGTCAGAGAACTTTCTAAGGTTAATATATGACTCGGATAGGAATATATTGATCGAATCAGCGTTGAAGCTATAAATTAATGAAATATGGATGGCGACCAATGCTATCATTCTTTTCTATAATCCTATATATATTTTTATGAATCTTGAGTAAAATATGAAGTTCTTTCATGATCAGCTCTATAAAGTGATACGTAAATTGTCAAAATCCCTTTCAAATCATTCCTCCTTCAAAATATTGCTTTCTGATTGAGACAAGCAGTGTTATGGTGTGACACTTTACCGAAATGACAGAGTCTGGTGGGACGCCACCTAATCATGTGTTGTATGCCATATAGTATGAAAGACTGGCCATCTTGAGTACAAATATGGTTGTCTCATTCATATCTAAATCATTATTCATTATTTCTTCTTCAATTATGATTTGTTGATTCATGGATCCTTCTGATTGTTTTATTGTACTTTATTCCTTACAAAAGGTTTCCAAATAGAATCACGTACACGAATTTCCTTCTTGTGTAAGGTCTATTCTTTGAATGTTTTAAAAAGGAAGTGAAATGAACCCGTATAGAAAATGGAGTTATATGTTGAGTATGGATAATTGCAAGCCAATAAATGGGGGACATTTACGTGCGAAGAAGAACCATTATGCTGATAACGGGATTGTTATGAGGACATCACATCAGAGGCAGAAATATATATACCCGATACATTGTAAATATGAGATTTTAGCGTGAATTGGAGTAGTTAGCGAACCGTATGAAGTAAATTAACTAGAGGAATAAGAAAGTAAAGATGCGTATACCGGATAAGGCAAATAAATGATTGAACAACGGAAGCGAATGGAGAAATTCTTAATAATAACCAGATGCTCGATTAATACATTGTGAAGATGAAGCATACCTCAATCATGTGGGAGATATTTGTCATAAAGATTCAAGATCGAAGAAATATTAGTTACGAATAAACTTTGAGTGTGTTCATCAAGGGACAGTTGGGCTTTCCCACTCAAGTAAGTGAGTTATGGTAAATTTGATGCTTCTGACTGGGTCAACAAAGAAGGATCAATATGGAAAGACATAAGGGGAGATGAAAGTATTATGGTTTGACTGCAACAAGTTTTAAGAAGTGATGCTTTAAAACCAAATGAATTCTTTCACAAGATTATAATAGTGTTGGTTGAGACCATGTGTTGGTTATCAGAAGTTGAACAAGTTAACTAATAAGAACAAGTGTATGTTTTCAAGGATGGATAAATCATTAATTAGAGAGCTTGAATTGAAACACTAACTAGAAGAATTCTAGAATAATTTGTAATTGTACTCAGTAGTGATATTCCGTTATAATCAGAAGATATGAGAAAATGTATGTTATAATAAGAGTTGTTCGCTATAATCTTAAGTTGAATTAGAAACATGGGTTATACTGGCTAGTATTATATGTGGTGGTGAAATGGTGAGTTTAGAAGGTGGCAGTTGGTTGGTACACTTGTGGATTTGTTGTGGGTTGTTTGATTGATTGTCGGTGTCGGCTTGAGTCCGAATGGTAGCCAATAACACAAAGGAGATGCTGCCCAAATTTTCAGAAAATACCCTACTTTAAAAGATAGAAAATATACTTCTGTGTGTTATTAATATTCCTATTGATACTCCAAATAATTATGATCTCGGCTCTTGAAAAAGGTTGTTATAGCCAATCCGACTATATATAATTGGTCTTTGATTTCATTTAGCTAGTCATCACTTGGTGTAATTGATCAATTGAGTGAGTTAATTGGTTAATTTTACCAATTAATGGTCAGTTAGATGGAAATCGGTTCCAATTAGATTAAGTCAAATTTTGATGTGACTTTTAAATCTGAAATCAAAGCAATGAGAAATTTGGAGGAAGTAAGGACACCAGTAGAATTCAGGAATTGCTGCAAGTGTGTGAGGCTTTACTTGGATGAATATGCCCTTTATAATGGACAAGAGAAATAAAAAGTTATCTGTATGGACAAGTGGGAAGAATGTTTTCAAGAACTAAAGATTTAAGATAGAGTAAAGAGAAGGAAGGAAGGAAAGAAAGAAGGGAGGTGGAATAAAGAAAAGGTTAATAACTACACCAATACGGATTTTATTAGACAATCAAAGAGAATTTATCATATGCAATAAATTAAAAGACGTCTTGTTTCTAATTTATTTTGATAATCATACAATAAATGATTTACCAAGTATTTCTGTTTTGGATAAAGGGTGAGATACAGTTTTAATTCAGTTTCTGATTGATGTTGATACATAAGTTGTTAAATATCGAAAGTGGTATTAATATAGATGATTGATGTTTACTTCAGAATGGGCTGTTGTGAGCATCAAAGTTCGTATTGATATCTAATCTGATTTGACATCAAAATGAGTATTAATGTCAAGAGTTCGGTTTTGAATGAGCTATAAGAATGAAGAATGAAAATAGGAAAGGAAGTGGAATCAGAAGGATGATGAAGAAACTTTATAAGATGCCAGAATATAGGTAAGATATGGGTATTATGTGGGACAGGAGTAAAGTGAAGAGTTTTAGGAAAAATTTGTAAATTGAGATATGGAATGCATCTCAGAAATACGATTAAATATAGAGGGCTGAAAGAAAATATCTAGTGACGAGACATGAAGAGGAAATGGGAGAAACATGTTAGTAAATGTTATACCTACCCAAGAATTAGGACGGAGCATCAGAGGCTAGATGGATTATTATAACCGTTGACTTTCAAAAGTAAAGATATATATATATTTCGCCAACAGATGTCGTAGTGAAATCACCTGAGAACCAAGGGTGAGGAAAGCGTAAATTAAATTATTATTGATAGGTTATCCAAATCCAGTCTTGCTCTTTTATTTTCAAACAGCTCGTCCAATAAGTGGGTTAGTTGCTGGTTGAAGAAATGGTGGTACGTCACCAGATCCAGAAATTTATTGTAAATGATCAATATTGTTTGATGTGAGATTTGACAGGAGTATTCAGAATACGATGAATTATGTTGAACCAGAATAGTATATACCACTCCTAGATGAACATGCATTAAGTAAGGTAGAACTAAAGATAGGAATTTGCCTACAATAACTCAAGGGATTCAAGCTACTCCGAGAATATGATACGAGACATAGGTGTCAAATAAGACTTTCTGATAGTATGGCACAAAGAAAGAATAAACGTTGCATGTGACTAGACGTTAAGAAAAGCATTGCAGTCAGTCTCGTATGAGAACTTCTTAGAACCAAAATAAATGATAATATGGGTTAGAATATGTCGGTGATGCCTTCAAGTTAGTATATTTTCTTCTAAATAGTAAGAGATTTCCGCTCGATAAATATACTCGATTGTGACTCAAGGAAAATAAGATATGGTGACAAGGATATAATTTCGAGAACGTCAGGAATCGGATACGCCATGGTCTCAGTATATATTCGCAGATGGACATGAAGATTAAAAGAACGATTAAAGAGCCTCGAATGTGATTGGAAGCGATTACAAACTAGGTTAATCGAACAAAGAAATATGTGGGAATGAGGTTCAATAACCAGTAACTATTGCAAACGTTCATGAGCATGAATTACCAGAATTAGAAAGAAAAGAGAATTAATATGCATTATGCTGGTCCTTTTGGAACAGTAAAATAGGCAGGATAATTGTAAGTGAGTTGGCTTCACCGCAATATGTATAGCAAGATCATAGGGTGTTTATACGTTTATATTCAGAAAAAGTAATTTAGCTCCATTATATATAAAATGGAGACTTGAGTCGAGTTATATGAGCAACTAATAGAATATGATGTCAGCAAGAGGCTGTTAAGTAATGAGTGATGCTGCAAGTAAAATTTATAAAAAGTTGTAAGGTTGAAGGATCAACCTGAAAAAAGGGAAGTGAGATACTTGAATATATCATTATCTGATCCTTAGTGTGATTTCAAGGACAGAATCCTTTTAAGGGGGAAGGATGTAATATCCAAGATATTGCGCGTAATTATTTTTATCAATAAATGATTTTTATGTGATTATTATGTGATTTTTGGTGAAGTATATGATGATGGGTGTGGATATGTGGATGCTTATATGTGGTAAAGTATAAGTATGTTAATTTTATAATGACCAAAATAAAATATAGATAATTACGGTATTTTTCTGGTAATTTTTGGACTGTTATATGATTTTATATTGATTTATGAAATTATTAATTATTTTCTGAATAATTACAAAATTATTTTATAAAGCCGGAAATCGTCTAACTTCAACTATTTTTACATTTTTACAACTTGAAACTCTTCGGAAAACTCCTTTCTAACCCAATCTGGTAATTCCGGACATTTTCCGTATTTTGACTTTTTCAATCCAGATTACGGTTTGACCCGTGCGCGGCCCGGCGCAAGAGTTTTGATAAGATAATCATTTCAGTGAATCAACAAAACCCGTATTATCGAAAGACGATATATTATTACATTATTTTCGTATAAAGTGTTTTATAAAAAGCCCGGTTTGGATAATTATCCAATACGGGTACCAAATCGGATCGTTTTTGCAGTTACTTAGCGGCTAAGCAACTAATTTACCGATCCAAAACGATCCAACACGAAACAATATTCCATAAATATATCTAGCCCTTTTATTATTTCATTTTATTTGTAAAATCATAATCGATTAGTAAACATATAAGAAATACAGAGAAAAACCCTAAAAATGTTGCGTTCTTCATAATCAAACCCACGAACGAAGGCATTATTGAACTCCGATTCGGGCGTGCAATATATCAAATCGAAGCTCTAGAAAATACCTTTATGAATCAATCAACTGTTTTGGTGCAGAAATCGAGGTAATTTTCTTATTTAATTATTTTATTTCGAATTACTTATAGATTAAATTAGGAATTTTTGTTCTTGATATTTTTGATATGATTTGATGCTAGAATCATGTAGTTCTTTTCTTCCTGGTCATTTTGGTATATTATATGAATGATTTGGAGGTCAATAACATCTCCAAATTATTGTTTGATTCTCGGGATTAAAAACTAGGGTTTATGTTCTTGAATATTTTTAATTCGAAATTGGGGGTTTCAATTTCGTTGATTCTGGGTAAAATTTGTTACCGCCAACGCATTAAGGACGTTCCCGTGAATCGATTCGTGATTTTTGTTTGATTTGAGGAGTCTGATTCGATCGGATCGGAAAATTGAAGACTCGCCGACGACGACGAGTTTCTTCAACATATTTCGACTGATTCTGTGCATGTTCACCAAGTTTGGTTGTATAGTTCAATTTATGGTAGTTCTTTCCCGAGTTCTGAAAAGTCTGGTAGCTGCTCGAAGCCGATTTCACCAGTTCCGGCGAGACAGAGGTCACCGGCGACGCAAATTGCAACTCAGTCCCTCCATTTTTGGGAATGGTGACTTTGAGTCACCAAGGTTTCTGGGTTTGCAAAAACGACCCTGACACTTTGCAAACTTACAGTTTTAACCCTACGACTAAAACTTTCAAAACCTTTCACTTTACCCCCTTGAATTTATATTTTTAAAAAAACTGTTTGTATTTATTTAATTTAATTCCAAAATTCAGTATTAATTTCTGAAAATTTTTTTTACTCTAAAAATAAATCTTAATTAATTAATTAATTAATTTTAGTTGATAATTAATTATTTAATTAGTCAATTAATTTAAATATTAATTGATTAATTAATTTAATTAGTTATTAATTAATTTTAATTGATTATTTAATTAGATTTAATTATTTATTTGGATTTAAAAATTCCGAAAAATAGTTTCAAGTTTTAAAATATTATTTTAAATTATTTTCAAAGCTCGACAATTATTATAAAATTATTTTAAAGTCAGATTCGGGTGTTCGAACCCTATCATTTAATTATAAAGTGATTCGGAGTCCGGTTTTAATTCTGAAAAATGTTCAAAAATTCGTATTAAATACCTGGAAAATCATTTTAACCCCGAATCTTCTTTGAAAAATTATTTTGATCGAATATTTTGCGTGCTATATGCTACGTGCTATCTGATTGATGTGTTATACGCCTATGTGGTTACTGTTTGATGGTTTTTGCTATAACTTTCAATCCGTAAATCGGATTTGGGTAAAATGAAGGGTAGATAAGAGCTTATGACATCTATGTGACAATTAGAATATTATGAGTTTGAATATTGATAGATACTTGTGATGCCTAGTAGAGTAAACGAGGCATAGAAAAGAAAGCCAGTGATCAGTAAATAGAAGTGAAGCGTAGGAAGAGAAGGCGAGTTATTGATAAATAGAAGCAAGGCATAGAGAGAGAAGGAAAGTGGTTGATGAGTAAAACTGTTAGATGAGTACAAGTAATTTTGGAAATCTTCTGTGATAAGGCAAGTACTTCTGAACCTTTTTTAAGATATATTGCAAATATTTTCAAACTTTCTCATAACATGTTGCTAGTATTCAAATTAAATCATTTTTTATATTGCAAGCGCTTTAAACTAACCTTGAACCCTGATTCTTATTGATCTTGAGCCATAAGCCTTATTCTTCATAAACCATTGATAGTTGAATTCTCATATACGAGCCAGACACATACGATAGTACTCCACATATACATATCTACCACATACTGATTTCTGATATTGAATTGCTTGTATTACCAACCCTTATTCCTTGTTTAACAGAAGAGCAATCCTTGGAACCCTTGAACCCTTGGTCTTCTATTTTCTGATTCTTTCCTTGATCGAAAGCCAATCTTTTTGAATTCCTTGTTATACCTTCATGGTATTGTGAATCACCCTATGCTTCAAGATAAATGTTGTTTATGATTCAGCTTATTGAATTATATTGGTTATCATATTGAATTGTTTTAGAATTGGATGGTTTTATAAATGTGGACTAGATTCGTGGTTGGACCAGATTCGTGGTCATAATAGGCCAATGTGTTCCTTAGATCCAGTATATAGAGCAAAGCTGGGAGCCTTGCTCAGGGTTAGTGCGTGACTGATCAGCAACCTAACCTTGGTTTTTAAATTAAAAAGTGAATATCCAATTCTAATCATTGCTTATTCAGAAACTTGATTCTTCTAAATCATTTCCATTGGTTATTGTTTAACCTCAGTTATTGCTATTATGACTTGCTGAGCTAGTTAGCTCACTCTTGCAAACCTTTTTATGTTTTCAATAGTTGAAAAGGAAATTGTTGGTAACGAGGATTCCCAGTCCAGTGTGCAAGCTAGGATTCCAGGTTAAGTTGGATCGAGCTAGAAGGAGATTTATATTGTAGATGAGTTATGCAAGATTGTAAGAACAATATTTGTAATGTCCCATATTTTCAGATATTATTATTATTATTATTTGGAATTGTTTACGTGATTTTATGTGAATTTTTGTGAATTATATGATAAGTGGAATTTTCAATAATTAATTTCTGAAAATTATTTTTAATCCAAAAATAAATCTTAATTATTTAATTAATTAATTTTAGTTGATAATTAATTATTTAATTAGTCAATTAATTTAAATATTAATGGGTTAATTACTTTAATTAATTATTAATTAATTTTAATTGATTATTTAATTAGATTTAATTATTTATTTTTGATTTAAAAATTCTGAAAAATAGTTTCGAGCTTTAAAATATTATTTGAAATTATTTTCAAGGCCCGATAATTATTATAAAATGATTCGAGGACACGTTTTAATTCCAAAAAATGTTCAAAAATTCATAATAAATCAACCGTTCGTCCTTTTAATACGAAACGAATGCCTGTAGACTCAGAAAAATATTCTGCTTCCATTAAAAATACTTTCGAGACCCAAATTCTGTTGTTTCGAAAGGTCGCTTATTTTACAAATCCTTCTGAGTCGATTTTTGATCAATAAATTATATTTTTGACCCGATTTCTGTTTTAAACATACCGAGTCGAATGTTTTGACGAACCAAGTCATGTGTTATATGAATTATATGATATGTGGATTATGTGCTTACGTGCTATGTGAATTACGTGCATAAGTGGGTCATAAGAGTAAGACGGAATGACATTGGATATCTGGCTTCTAGCAATCGCAGGAGCAGCATATCGGTGAAGTGTTGAAAGGAAGGACGGTAATATTTTGAGACGGAATGTCAGAATAGATGCGTTTTTGCGAGTGTGACTAACTGCTAAAACCCAAAGGCAAGTATCCCTATCATCACTTATTATTCAAGTGATATTTATTTTAAATCTTGTGATGCAAGTATTGCTTTCCCTATTCTCAGCTTAGAATCGATAAATGTTTTACATATCGCTGAATTAAATAATTCTGTTTATGCAAATACTCATCTCCTATTCTATGTTCAGAATAGTCAAGTGATTTTACTTATCCAATTATCGGATTTATAAATGTTTTGGATTTTGAGAAAAGTGATTTGGTTGTGAATATTCCTACCCAAGAATTGGGGGAAATAAAATTATTTTGGGTGTTGAATATTATGACCCCATTTCAATAAAAGGTTTTAAGATTGGATCATAATTGCGTAAGTGACCGGGAAAGACGGTCCAGCGGAGGGCTATTTCTAAGTGCCATATGGAATATTATGACACCATTTTTGCCACAGGCAGGTATATTGCCTTTTGTTTAAGTACTCGTGTTTTTGGGGTCACGTTTCTATGAATCATGACCTTGTGCTATCACACGTGCTGATTAGCATGTGATAGTACGTCCGTCGGAGGATGATCCTAATCTAAATTATCATATCATTTTTGATATTCATAGAATAAATGATTTATCTACTATTTCTGTTTTGGAATAAGAGTGAATTGCGGTTTTGATTCAGATTCAGATTTATGCTGATACTTACGTTGTTATTAAATATCAATGGTGGTATTAGTATAGATGAGTGATGTTGACTTCCCTATTTTATCGCGGGTAGGTTGTGAGCATCAAAGTTAGTATTAATATCTAATTTGATAAGACAATAAAATAAGTATTAATAGCAAGAGTTCGGTTTTGAGTAAAGTTTATGATTCAATCCATAATCATTGTTTCCTTGTTATGGTGGTTTACGATATTTCCGTAAACATTGTTTTACGAGTTTTATTCTCGTCAAGATTCAAAGTCTTGCTGAAGAATTTTGCTCAAAAATATCAAAATGGTTTCTAAATACAATAAAGGAATCAATTCGGGGGTTCCTCCACTAAAATTTTATGATTCAGCAATTATGATTTTAAAATGTTCTGCGCTATTGCAGATGTCGGTTTTATATCAAAACGACCCTATATATGTTATAATGATCTTTCTGAGCATTTCTTTCACTCATACTTGCCTGTTTTTTTTTAAATTTAACCTCCAGTGAGGATTAGCTTGCGTTGTTCAACTGCGTAATTGGAGGAAGCAAAGAAGAAGCTTTTGAAAGGTGGTTGGTCCAGGGTTTGCGAATTAGTTTAAGTTTTATTGTATAAAGTTGTTTATATTATATTATATTATAGTTGTGTATTTTATAGTTGGGCCTAGTATACTTCTTCTCGAAGTTATACTAGCGGGTTAAGTTTTGAGATTGAGAATTATTGAAAAGAGTTTTAAAAGAAAGTGAACAATTTATTGGTGAAGTTTGGAATTCTTGTTTCTAGAACTGTAACCTTAAAAGATCTTGGATTAGTTTAGGGTCATAAATGATAAATATATTCCGCTGGTGTAACGCCCCCAAATCTAGGGTCACAGGATTTGGTCGTCACTATGAAACCTCAATCCAAAATAACCTGTTTAATCAAAATTAAATGCCAGCGGAAGATATTTATCATAAATAACCCCAAACTAATCCAAGATCTTTTAAGGTTACAGTTTTAGAAACAAGATATCCAAATTCCACAAATAAATTTTTCACTTTCTTTTAAAACTCTTTCCAATAATTCCAAACCTTAAAACTTAACCCGCTAGTATAACTTCGAAAAGAAGTATACTAGGCCCAAATAAAAAATATACAACTATAATATAATATAATATAAATAACTTTACACAATAGAACTTACACTAGTTCACAAACCCTGGATCAACCACCTTCCAAAAGCTTCTTTTTTGCTTCCTCGAATTACGCGGCTAAACAGCGCAAGCTAATCCTCACTGGAGGTTAAATTTGAAAACAGGCAAGTATGAGCGAAAGAAATGCTCAGCAAGTTCATTATAATATATCTATGGTCGTTTGATATAAAACCGACATCTGCATTAGAGCAGAACATTTAAAAATCATAGTTGCTGAATCATAAAATATTAGTTGAGGAACCCCAGAATTGATTGCTTAATTGTATTCAAAACCATTTTGATATTTTTTAGCGAAATACTTCAGCAATACTTTGAATCTTGACGAGAATAAAACTCGTAAAATAGTGTTTACAGAAATATCGTAAACAACAATAAGAAGCAATGACTATGGAATGAATCATAAACTTTACTCAAAACCGAACTCTTGATATTAATACTTATTTTGCTGTCATATCAAATTAGATATCAATATGAGCTTTGATGCTCACAATATTCCATACTGAAGTCAACATCAATCATCTATACTAATACCACCTTTGATATTTAACAACAACGTAAGTATAAGCATAAATCAGAATCTGAATCAAAACTGCATTTTACCCTTTCTCTAAAACAGAAACAACTGATAAATCATTTATTCTATGAATATCAAAAACGATATGATAATTTAGATTAGGATCATCCTCCGACGAACGTACTGTCACATGCTGATCAGCCCGTGTGATTGCACAAGGTCATGAATCGTAGAAACGTGACCCCAAAAACATGAGTACTCAAATAAAAAGGCAATATACCTGCCTGTGGCAAAAATTATGTCATAATATTCCATATGGCACTTAGAAATAGCCCTCCGCTGGACCGTCCGTCCTGGTCACTTACGCAATTATGATCCAATCTTAAAACCTTTTATTGAAATGGGGTCATAATAATCGACACCCGAAATAATTTTATTCCCCCAATTCTTGGGTAGGAATATTCGCAACCAAATCACTTTTCTCAAAATCCCAAAACATTTATAAATCCAATAATTGGATAAGTAAAATCACTTGCCTATTTTGAACATAGAATAGTAGATGAGTATTTGCATAAACATAATTATTTAATTCAACGATATGTAAAATATTTATCGATTCTAAACTGAGAATAGGGAAAGCAATACTTGCATGATAAAATTTAAAATAAATATCACTTGAACAATAAGTGATGATAAGGATACTTGCCTTTGAGTTTTAGCAGTTAGTCACACTCGTATAAACGCATCTATTCTGAATTTCTGCCTCGAAGCATCACCGTCTTTCTTTTCAACACTTCACCGATATGCTGCTCCTGCGATTGCTAGAAGCCAGCTACCCAATACCATTCCATCTCATTCTTTATCCAACGTTTTGTCCAGATCAATTTGAGAGATCCGCATCTATAATTAAAATATAGAACTTTAATCGTCTAAACGATAATTACTTGAAGAACTGCGCGTCAAAAGCCTATCGTCTACCCATACGATAGTCCACACATAAATATAACAGACAAACACAGGACTCTTGATCCACATACACACATAATTCACATAGCACATAAGCACATAACTCACGTATCACATAATTCATATCACATATGACTCGGTTCGTGAAAAGGGTCGACTCGGTACGTTTAAAACTGAAATTGGGTCAAAAATATGATTTATCGATCAAAAATTGACTCAGAATGACTTGCAAAAGAAGCGACCTTTCAAAAAAAAGGATTCGGGTCTCGAAAGTATTTTTATTGAAAGCAGAATATTTTTCTGAGTCTAGAGGCGTTCGTTTCGTATTAAACGGACGAACGGTTGATTTTCTACGAAAAAAATACGAATAATTAGGAATAAATCAATTAATAATAATATTAATTGATTTTTAAATACCCAAAATATATTTTTAAAACCACAAAATAATTTTTACATCATTATTTAGGAAAAATCAGAATTAATAATGACTTTTCCATAATTTTTGGAATTAAAATAAAATTAATACAAATTATCTAAATAAACTGATTAATTATCAAAATAATTAATCAATTTAAATGAATAAATTTTCAGATTTTTGAAAATAATAGAAGGAAATAATTTTGGAATTTAAAATAATTAAGTAAATAAATTTTAGAATTTAAGAATAATAAGAAAATGATTTTTGAATTTAAAACAAATGATTTTTTTAAAAAATAGAAATTGATTTTTGATTAAAATTTAAAAGAAAAAGGCAGAAACATGAAATCAGGGTCAGGATTCTTGGGTTTGGATCAAACGGCGGCAGAAGGGTTGAAGGCGACCGGAAAATTCAAGAACATGTTGCCGGAAACTGGAAATTCCCAGAATCGGTGACGTGCTCAGATTTCCGGCGGTCACTCCCGTTACTCTGATCTCGTTTTATCCATCACCCAACACTCCTAATTTTTATACCAAAACACTCCTAACAACTCCAATAATCTCCTAACAGCAATCATAACAATAACATGTTCCCAGAAATCCAACTCCGGCAAAAATCGAGCCCAACTCCGGCGACTAGTCGACTTAAATAAAAACTCGATCAAAAATTGAGTTCCAAATACCAAAACGATCCTCTAATCATGTATAATTTGCTACTATCATCAAAATCAGTTAACATAACTTCAATAATCAATAAAATCGAATAATAAAACTTATAAAACCAAGAACTCGAACCAAGCTTCCCAGGAATCAAAAATTACAAATATACACACCAATCAACACCAATAATCATTTTAAAGCTATCTGTAAACCCAGAATCATTCAACAATCATCCTATTTCAAGAACGAATTCAAGCTCAAGAACATAAAATTTGATTTTACTAAATACTTACCCTCACATCGTGATTTTGGTATCAAAAGAACGAGCTTGATGAGAGGATTAATTTGGTTACTAGAGCTTTACAAACAGATCTCTGTAGCTCGCAAAATCAGAAATTTTCTGTTGAAGAACAAATTTTCACCCCCACTTTTGTTCTTGAATTTGTTTTTAAATGAAAATAAAAATGAAATAAAAAGAATTAATGGGCTATTTATATTTTCTGAAAAATAAATACCCTAAAAATCAATTTAGGGTGTTTTTATTCCCTAATTAAAATAATTAGGCCCAAAAATAATAATTACGGGGGAATAATTTTAAAAACAGTAAAATACAAAATTTGTATCAAAATTTCCCAAAAATTGCGAATAATTTAAAAATACAGAAATACTGGGTATTTGAAATATGTACCATTTTATGAAAATAAAAACACAATTTTTATGGGGTTTGACGTCCTGGTGGGGTCCCGGTCTGTTTATTTTCGAAAAACAGAAACGATACTCACATTAACCGAAAACCCGAACACGTATAAAATACATTCAACACACATAAAATGAAATAAAACAAATAACACAAATAAACACATGCCTAAATTAAGAATCGAATCATATAAATACATACTAAAATACATACTAAAACATATAACCAGTATCCCATTGGATCATATCGGATCCGAAAATAGGTTACTTAGCCGCTAAGTAACTATAAAACGATACAATTTAATACCAGAATTGGATAATCATCAAAACCGGGATTTTCAAAATATCCCGTCTCTCGAGAATATGGGTTTTATTGATTTATCAAAATAACCATCGTATCGAAAATCTTGCGCCGGGCCGCGCACGAGTCAAACCGTAATCCGGATTGAAAAAGTTAAAACACGGAAAATGTTCGGAATTACCAGATTAGGTTAGGAAGGAGTTTTCGGAAGAGTTTCGGGTTGTAAAAACGTAAAAACGGTTAAAGTCGGACGATTCCCGGCTTTATAAAATAGTTTTGTAATTACTCAGAAAATAATTAACAAATCTATAAATCATTATAAAATCATCTAACGGTCCAAAAATTACCAAAAAAATATCACAATTATCTATATTTTATTCTGGACATATAAAAATTCAAATACTCAAATAATATCACGTATAAACACCCAAACATCAATTCTAATTATCAGATAATTCACTAAAATTCACATAAAATCACGTAAATAATTCCAAATAATTATAATAATAATATTTGAAAATATGGGATATTACAGCTGGCATTTATTTATTGATTAAACAAGTTAATTTGGATTGAGGTTTCATAGTGATGACCAAATCCTCTGACCCCGGATTTGGGGGCTTACAATATTATTATTAGTTGTAAGTTGAACTAGTTGGGATTTGGTACGATGAAATAAAAGTTAAAGCGATGGCTTATTTTTTATACTTTAACCTGTTGCGATCCGTGGTTGTATAAAGAAGGGTCAATGCATATAATATTTTATATATAGGTTTAAATATGGTGTGTATCTGTGTTGTGGACCCCAAACTTCTGACCCGGGTTAGGAGGGCATTACATAGATGAGAGATAGGATTTAGTAATCCCTGTGAGGAAGCTCTGAGTATTAAAAGTCATGAGATGTGTGGTGTGAGGAGTAGTGAGACTACTGTAAAAGAACAGAGAGATTAAGTTTTTATTTTTTATATGTTTGCAGATGCTCAGAGAACTAAAGGAACAGATATTGAACAACCGTTTGTTGAATCTCAGGAATACTTTGATCTATCAAAGGCTATTGATCTCCCTGGAAGTCTAAGTACTGATACTTTCTTGTAGTCCATACATTCTACTATTCCACCATATGAGATAATCCCTATTTTTGTTGAAAAATAATCCATTCTTCTTTTTCATCACTTGAAGAAATCCCTGTTGTTGCTGAAGATGTAGTTGCACAACAGTCCATTCATAAAGATTCATCCATTTCAGAATCACCATAGCATTCTATAGGACGTACACTCCTGGAAGTTAAATTTGAAGCTCCAATTCATTTATCTACAATACTTGAAGATATGGAGATAACTGCTGAAGGTGTGGAAGCTTCCGAAGCTAGTGGATCAGTTTCTCATTCTATTTTGCATACTGAAGCTGAAGATAAAGTTCAGAAATTAGTGCAAGACCCAACTGCTATTGAAGAATCTAATGATGGTAAAGAAACTCATCTATTTAATTTTTTGTTAGATCTTGAGGATAATCTTTTCTTTCCTGAAGATATGCCTATGCATGTGAGACAACAGAAAATGAAAGAGTTAGATGCTAAGAAGAAGCAGGATTATTTTGATAATCTCTGGAATGCTTATTGGAAGGATAATACATATCCTATTCCCAGAACACGTGCAGTTGAACATCTGGAAACAACAGAACAAAAGATTACAAATCCAGATGTGCTGAATCATCCGAAAGCATCAACTTTGGTTGTCAGAGCCTTACACACAGCTCATGAAGCAACTACTACTCAAATCAATCATATTAAGGAATCATTGATTGCTTCAAAGCTGCTTACTCATCAGGAAATTTAAAAATAAATTTCACCAATAGTTGTCAGATAAATTTCAATTGAAGCCAGTCAAATTAGATTGGAAGCTAAACAAGATCAAATGTCTGTTCAACTTACAGAACTACAAAATTCAATGGAGCTGATTCTTTCTCTACTACGTGGTGATGATGCCAAAAAGGGGGAGAAAATTGATAAATCTAGATGCAAACAGCTGTCATTATTAAGTACTGATGATTTTTCATCCTGATGGAGGTAATAAGGGGGAACAAAAGGAGAGTAAAAGAGGAAGCAAGGGGAATGAAAGAAGAGTTGAAGAATTGATTGTGACTACTAAAATGCAAAAATCTTCACAAGTCACAACTATTGCTGATGAAGACCAAGGTATTCTTGAGAAAGATGCTACTGCTGAAGCAAGCCAATATCTTTGAACTCTGAAAGTTAAGGAAGAAAGCCAACTCTGTTCTCCAAGGATCCAAAGATTCAATTATTTGATTCTGAGGTGAGTAGAATAATATTTGCAAAAGAAAATCTTGGAGTTGATCTTGAACAGCTAAGGAAAATGGAGGAAGACTTTAATAATTCTATGAAGATAGAAAATGATGTTGTTTCTCAAGTACTTTATGAAGATGATCCTTCTAACAGACCAACCAGAGGTATAGTAATAAGGAAAATCAGTCAGGAAGAAGATGAAAGATCTCTCATATTACAAGCTATTGGAACTGTTGATATGACGCTTAAAGGAAAGGAGAAGATAGAAGAAAAGTCAAGGTTTTTAAAGACTAAAGCCAAAGCTGGAGACAGTATCTAAAGGAATTTAAATCTTGAACTCTGATAGATAAAATCTATACAGTAGTTCAAGCTCTTGATACTGAAGAAAATTTACTTGAAGCAGAAATCATTCAAGCTAGTAAAAGAAGGAAGATTTCTGGAAGAATTCTGAGCTAAGGAAGTGAAGTTAACCTCTGACATTGCTCAACTTAAAAAAGCAGTTCAGGATGAAGATTTGAAGTCTGATATTCACTGAAGCAACATTGAATATGTAGACTTGATTCCTGCATTTAGATAGTTTTGACATCATCAATTGGAACTTGTCTATAATTCCATAATGAACAAGTAGTGGGAGATTGTTAGGAGAAATTGATGATATCAAATAAAAACTATCAGAAGCATCTACAGATGGTAATTACTAGTATCGATGGATGATGGTGATAAGCATCGACGGATGATTACAAGCATTGACGGATGATTATGACATCGACAGATGTTAATATTCGACGGATAACGATATCGACGAATGATGATGTCAATGGATGATAAAATCAGTATTTGTCACATTAGTTGATCTTTAAAGAGGAAAAGGAAACAAGAATTTCAAGTCAGTGAAGGACTTTATCTCAGAAGCAATAGTATAGGTTTCCTTGTTGTTAATAGAATAGGATTCCTTATACTTTGGTAGTTGTGCTCTATATAAAGCACATATTAGGTTCATGTTATAGGCATTGCGATATTATTATATATTTCGCATAACCTAGCAGCTCTCAAGGATATTTCTTCATCCTTTCGAGAGAGTACTTATGTAATAAATTTTTATAAGTTTAATATAAAAACTTTTGATTCTGTTGAAGCTTTTTCGAGTTGATTATATTAAATGTATTCACCCCCCCCCCTCTACAGTTGATTAAGGGTCTAACAATTTCCATTTAACTGACCATTAGTTGATAAAATTAACCAATTAACTCTTTTAAGAACCGAGATCATAATCATTTGGAGTATCAACATGAATATTAATAACACACGGAAGTATACTTTCTATCTTTAAAAGCAGGGTATTTTCCAAAAATTTGGGTAGCATCTCCACTATATTATTGACTACCAGTTGGACTCAAGCCGACACCAACAATCAACCAAACAACCAAAAACCATATCGATCCACCACCATCAAAAAAACTTCTCATTTCACCATACTTGAGAACATATCATGTTGATAACCACATATACTACTAACTGACATAACATACATTTTTTAATCGAACTAAGGTCATAAACAAACAATTAATTAATATAACCATACCTTTCCTCAATTCTTTCAGAATATCACAGAATATTACTAATGAATATAAAATTATTCTACTATTTCTCAAAAACTTTATTCCAAGATTCTTCTAGTTCATTTTTTTTCAATTCAAGCTTTGTAATTAACAATTCATATTACGTATATAAGGTCAAGTTCTATGGAGACTTGTTGAAAACCTCGGAGACCACCTATATTCAGCAATCAAAAACACTATGAAATATATTATTTTGTGAAGTATGTTTTACGAATATCACTATTTTATTAAAATTGTTGAAGATCATTTAAGTTTAATAAGTATAATGTGTATGTTCTGTATATTCTGCAAACTAAACATGTTTCCTAGAATAAAACATTTTGTAATATTCTACATGTTGTACATGTATGATATTCAAGATTTTAAACAAAATAATGATATTTGTAGAACATAATTCAAAAAATAATACATTTTGCAATGTTTTTATGCAAATTTTTAGTTGCAAAACATAAATGGTGTCTGTGGTCTCCAACAAAAATGTGGTCTCCATAGAACTTGACTCTACTTATATATATTTACTTTTAAGAAATTATATTGCACCTTTCCACTAATGTAGCAACTCATTTATCCTTGAGAAAATGCAATTATTCTCATTAGTTAACTTATTTAACTTTTGATAGCCAACACATGGTCTCATCCAACATTATCATAGTCTTGTGAAAATTCAATTGGTTTTAAAACATTACTTCCTAAAAGATTTTGCAATTGGATCACCATTTCTTTATCTCTACTTGTGTTTTTCAATACGGAACCTTTATTACTGGCTCAGTTCTTAGTGTCAAATTCTCCATAACTCAGTGGATGGAGCTGGAAAGCCTAATAATTCCTCGAAGAACACACTCAAAGTTTATTCGTAATTAGAATTTCTTCGATCTCGAACCTTCATGACAAGTATCTCCCCGTGATTGTGGTATGCTTCATATTCTTAACGTATTAATCACTCATCTGGTTTATTATTGAGAATTCTTTCATTTTCTTGTGTTGTCCATTTGCCTTGTCTGGTGTATGCATCTTTACTTTCTTATTTTTATGGTTCATTCACCTAATATGGTTTTCTAACTAATCAATTTCACGCCAAAATCTTCTAACTTAAAATGTATCACGTTAACGCAATATAATGTTCTGATAAAATCCCCACAACAAGAACAATCATGCCTAACAGATACCCATTTCTGATTTGATGTTTTCATAGTAACCACGTTATCTGCATAATGATTCTTCTTTGCGCATGAATGTCCACCGTTCATTGTCTTGCAATCATATCTATACTCAACATGAAATTTCCAGCTACTATATGGGTATTTCACTTCCTTTAAAACCTTCAAAGAATAAACCTTATACAAGAAGAGAAATTATGTATATGATTTTGATAGGAAAGCTGTTTAAAGAACAACAGTATGACAAAATAATTGGAAGGATCCATAAGTCGATAAATCATGATTGGCGTAGAAAGATGAATGATGATTTAGATATGAATGAGACAACCATATTTGTACTCAAGATGGTCATTCTTTCATACTATATATGTAATATTCGGGCTATAACAAATAATTATTTTTGTCAATAAATAAATATTATGTGATTATTATATGACTTTTTGGTGAATTATCTGTTAATTGGTATCCGTGTTTGGTGTTTATATGTGATAAAATTTGTGAATTTTAATTTTTATATGTCTAAAATAAAGTATAGATTATTTTAATATTTTTTATTAAATTATATGTTATTATATGATTTTATAAAGGATTTATGGATTTAATAAATAATTTTTCAGATTAATTATAAACTATTTTGAATAATCGAAAATCGTCCAATTTCAACTGTTTTTATGTTTTTACTACCCATAAGTCTCGGGAAAACTCCTTTCAAACCCAATTTTATTATTCCAAGCATTTTCAATGTTTTAACTTTTTCGATCCGGAGTACGGTTTTACCTGTATGGTTTTACCAGTACAGTTTCCCGGTACAAACTTTACGATACTATTTTCATTTCGGTAAACCGGTAAAACCCGTATTTTCGAGAAACGGAATATTTTGATTAAACTATTATATTATCTTCTCGTAATTCATGTAACCAAACCGTTGAGACCAAGACTGTACTTGCAAAAAGCCTGATTTTGATAATTATCCTAAAACGGGTACCGAATTGGATCAGTTTTATTTATAATTGGCTATTAAGTATTCTATTTTCATATCCGACATGATCCAATGGGGTATCAATATTCTGTAAATATAAATAGCCAATACAGTATCTTATTTTGTACAGATAAAGATAAACAAATAGTAAAATTAGATAATTATCTGGAGAAAATATTATTATTCATCGTGTTCTTCATAATCAAACGAGGATTCGAAGGCGTTGTCGAACTCCAATTTGGGCGTGCAAGTAGTCGAATCGAAGATCGTGACAAGTAGAATCAACTTCTTCAATCTATCCAACTACAGGTTCAAGTGGTATTTTCTATATTTTCATTTAATTTTGAATTTAATTTTGATTAAATTATGACTTTTTGAATTAGTTGTTGTTTGTATGATTTGATGCTTGCATGTTATAGATGATGAGATTCTAGTCAATTTGGTATATTTTATTATTGAATTTGAGTTCCATATCATAGAAAAATAATCGTTTCATTCTTGAATTTAAGAATTAGGGTTTATAGAACTTTGAATATTCTTGATTGAGATTTAAGCGTTTTTGATTCGAGGGTTATTAGTTTAATTGGATTATACCACTTTATAGAGCATTTAAAAAGGGATTTATTGATGGTTGTTTGAAGAACAGAGTGTTCCTGGATCGACCTCACCGGATTTTTGAACTTATCACCGGATTTTAGGTCGAATTGGCCGGATTTTGAGTTCCATGAATCGTTCGTATTGTCTGTGGCTTGATTCGTGATCCAGGAAGAATTTAGAATGGAAACCACAATTAATCAAGCCAACCCATCCCGTTTTTATGGATATCAGGCTTCACCGGAGAATTTTCCGGTCATCGGATTCTCGAAAAGTCCGGCCAGTTCTTGGTTGTTCTTGTTCAACCCCGTTGACCCGGATTTTGACCCGACAGGAACTCGTGTTTGTTCTTCTTTTTGCTAAGTACAATTCTAAAAATTGTTTCTGGATTTTCTTTTTAAAATAAATTCAAAAATTCATTATTTAATTTTTAAAATTCATTTTTAATTTCAAAAATCATTATTTTAATTTTGAAATTCATTTTTAATTCAAAAAAAAATCTGAATTATTTAGTTAACTAATTTTAGTTAATAATAAACTATTTAATTGGTCAATTAATTTAAATATTAATTGATTAATTGATTTAATTAGTTATTAATTAATTAATTTTATTATTTAATTAGATTAAATTATTACTTTTGATTTAAAAATCCTGAAAAATAGTTTCGAGCTTTAAAATATTTTTCTAAATTATGTTCAAGGCTCGATAACCATTATTAAATGATTTTAAAATCAGATTTGGGTATTTGAATCTTGTGATTTATTTATAAAATAATTCTGGTACCCGTTTTAATTCCGAAAAATGTTCTAAAAATCGTATTAAATACTAGAAAAAAATCATTTTAACCCCGAACCTTCTTTGAAAAATTATTTTTATCAAATACTTTGCGTGATATGCGCTATCTGATTGATGTGTTATATGCTTGTGTGTTCATGATTTGATTGTTTTAGTCATAACTTTCAATCCGTATGTCAGATTTTGGTAAAATGAAGGGTAGATAGAAGCTAGTAACGTCTATGTGACGATTATAATAAGTTGAGAATGAGTATTAATATATACTTATAATGTTTATCACAAGAAGTGAGGCTTAGAAAAGGAAAGCAAGTGATCCATAAATAAAATCGATAGGTGGAAACCCGTCGAGATAAGGCAAGTGTTCTGAACCTTTCTTGATATATATTATAAGTACCCTAATCAATTCTTCTTTTTTATTGCAAGTGCTTTGAATATGCCTGAGATATACCATATGTTAGTATCTGATAGATGAGTTGCTTAGCCCTAAACCTTAACCAAATCATTTGATACTTGAACTGTCATCCTTGTTCATTGTAAATCAGTGATTGTTGAATTCCTAGTTACTAAACCACACAAATACGATACTACTCCACAAATACATTCACACTGTATAGCAAACACTGAAACAGAACTGCTTGAGTTTACAGAAACTCATGTATTCTACAATACCTTATAACATCTAAGAACTAAACCTTGTATAACCATTAAACCATTGTTATCTATTACCTGGTTCTTTTACAAACTTGAAGCCATTCTTCATACATGCCTTGATATGCGTTATGGTACCCATGAATTATAGTATGCTTTTATACAAATATCTTATCAATGTTGTTTATGATCTTGTTTATTGAATTACCTTGTTTATCATATTGAAATTATTATAGAATTAGATTATTTTCTAAATGTGGACCAGATTCGTGGTCGTATTAGGCCAATGTGAGCCTTGGATCCACTTTATAGAGCAGAGCTATGTGTCTTGCGCAGGGTTAGTGCGTGACTGATCAATAGCCTAACCTTGGTTTTTAAAACTAAATGTGAATATCTAATCCTAATAATTGGTTAACAAGAAACTTGATTTCCTCTAAATCATTTCAATTAATCATTGTTTAACCTCAGGTATTGTTATTATGACTTGCTGAGCTAGTTAGCTCACTCTTGCAAATCTTTTTATGTTATTCTATAGTTAAAAAGAAAATTGTTGGTAGCGAGGATCTCGGTCCAGTGTGCGAGCTAGGATTCCAGGTTGAGTTTGATCGAGCTAGCAGGAGCTTTATGTTGTAGATTTGAGTTATATAGTTTGTAAGAATGTTTTATTATCAGTTATAAATTAAACTCATTAGGATTTGGTATGATGTAATGAAAGTTAAGGTTGTGGCTTGTTTTCATACTTTAACATGTTGCGATCCGTGGTTGTGTAATGAAGGGTCAGTGCATATAATATTCCATATACAGGTTTATATATTGTGTGTGTGTGCGTGTGTGTTTTGTGAAGCCCAAACTTCTAACCCGGGTTTGGAGGGTGTCACAGGTTTGGTATCAAAGCTACAACTTATAAGTTACTGAAATAAGCCTAGATTGTCGGGATTAGGTAGAGGGTTAGGATTATGAATAAGAAATAGAAAGATAGGACCGAGAGGTTGAGTGAGACTGTATATCATGTTTTGGTATGGTTCATGTTATGATTCGAGATTCTTATCTTGTGATGTGATTTTCAGATAGCAGCGATGTCAGATCCAATTATCCCTATAACATCTGATCATTCGGAGCCTTTTGTTCGAAGACCATCATCTCCACCCACATTTGATCCACACCTTGTTCTTCTACAAGTATTTGTTGTATTACCTCCTGTTATGATAGCTGCACCTCTTCAAGATATTCTACCACCCCTGATTTGAGATCACCTATTCGAGGACCCTCACCTGAAGTTTCTGGTTCTACTGGATATTCACCTACGAGTGAATTTTTTTCAGTTTACCTCACACCCTGTTCCATACCATCATTTTGAGACCTATCTTATGGAGCAATAGCACCTACGAGGATGGATTCGAGAGCTATTGCATACTGTGAGTACCCGAGATATTGAGAGAAGTGGGAAGAAGCTTATAAAAATGATTCATGTGTTCCGGAGGATAGTTGTTTATCGGTTATATGAAGCCACTAGTGAGCATGCTACCTATGATTATCTGGTGGAGTGGGCTAGATGGGTTTTGAAGGAGTTTGAGGAGATTGGAGATTCAAAGTTTTCTTGGAGATAGATAGTGGTGTGATATTAGCTGACTTTTGACTTATAATATATAAAACAAACTTGTTGACTATTGGGTAGCCCCGTTGTTCCTTACGATAGAAAAAATAATGATAGGAGTATTACCAGTAGTGCTAGATGGAAACTTTGAAATGAAGTCACAAATAAAATTTTATGCAACGGTAACTGAAGTTTTTGTTGACTAATGAAGGCAAAATGGACCCAATAAGGAGTATGAGATATACTGAACTGGATGGACTCTTATGTGAATATTTCTTTAATTTTGTACCTTGTTATGTTTAAGGAGGACAACAACCAACTTATATAGTAATCACGACCAGATATGCGATTTTCAAAATTTTAAACAAGTTTTTGGCGAAGGTTCATGAGGAACTGAAATAGACGTTGCTGATCTCGGGCCTTCTGCTTTCAAGAGGGAATCAGTCAGATTCCGGTTATCGTGTCACTCTATGGGTATCAGTCCATTCCAGAAGTTCCAACGGTAGCTCTTTTTAGCCGATATTTTACGTTGATGGTAGTGATTCAGACAACAATAACAATAGCACTTCTTCAACGAGCATCCTGCCTCTCCCACTTGTTTGTTGTAGACTTCAGAGAAGAGAAAGAGGCACGCCGTCTGCCCTGAACAAATATGAGGCATGGGCCACAGGTCGGTAGCGCGCTTTGGGATGCGGAGCAGCTATTATCGCCCTTGGACATGCTACCTGTGTGGTTAAGCATCTAGATCCCGCATCCAACCAAGTCTTTGACCAGGGAACGGGATAATTCCCACTACCGCTGGCAGGCTAGGATGAACTGGGTCCTTCGAGAGAAGCAGCGGAGGAAGCTGCTCGGGATAAAAGGCGGAAGGAATGGAGACCACAGCCCTTTCGGGGTTTCCTTAGGGACCGATTTACTCTGCGTAGATTGAATGAACGCAGAAAACCTTCCACTGGCAGGCGATCGTGTTTTTTACATGATTTCTCGTTACTCATGTCAGCATTCTCACTTCTGATATCTCCAGGTGTTGTCACCAAAAACCTTCCCCGATTGACAGAACGTTCCGCTACTGACACTTGAAAAAGCAGCTTTCAAGGTCTCGTCACTTCGGTGAATCACTTGAGCCCTGATACATTTTCGGTGCCATGGAGAGTCATTAGCTGAAGAAGTCCCATCAATGGATAAGAGCAGGTAAAGCCACGAGCAAGCGTCCCATTCATTACAAAACCAATAACCTTTGGCCTTTTTCGGGAGCGGAAGAAGGGACTTAAACCCTCAAAACCCTTTTTAGCTCGCTTCGCCGCTTGATTTAATTATCTTCACCGGTCTCGTCATTCATGCAATTCCCCCGTCCATCGATTGATCGCGCGAGTACGCATCCAGTCAGCGTATAGCGAATGAAAAAGCGTTCATCCTGGATTATCTTCCTCAATCAAAATTGATATCAATTGATCCCTATTCATTCGGTCAAAGTCTCCACGACCTTTTCACACCCCTCTACTAAGGAAAGAGATTTTTTAACAAAATTTCTAAATTTTCTTTAAATAAAATAAGTTTTAAAACTTGGTTGTCAAATTACTACTTGAGTTTCTTGTTATAAGATTTATATTACTTAGAAGAATACTTGTCCTAGAATTAATATGGTTGATTCAGAGGGCCAAGTGGACCCGCTATTACGGAGAAATTATAATTGTTCCTGACAGAAGAATGCAAATCTTGTTTGATAATGTTAACAATAGAATTAGCGTACATAGAAATTTTTCATCCAATTCTTGAGACTATTAGAGTTTAAAGAATACGTTGATTTAAAAGAAGCCTGAGTATGATTAAAAAAGATTGAGGAATTTCCAGACTTTTCTAAAGGAAGAATATTATTATTAGCAAATGAGTCGATATATGGGATGATTAGTGGTTATTCTAAGTGGTGTAGAAGAAATTCGAAGTTATGATTGTAAATTCCGTAAGAATGCAATTATGGTCAAATTATTAAAACATTGAACGTGGAGACACAACGCTAAAGATACAAGACTTAACAAGTAGGAAATTTATTATAGTGATCAATTTATAAAGGCACTTCAGGGGACTTCCTGAAATTATTATATGACTTGGAGTGGGATCTATTGATCGAACGAGCTCTAAAGGTATGCATAAGTGAAATGTCGATGATGACTAATGATATTATTCTTTTCAGTACTACAGTGTATATTCTTCTTGATTCTTGAATAAGCATGAACTTCTTTCAATATAAGTTCTATGAGGTGATAAGAAAAAGAAGATTGTTGTATTCCTTTCAAAATCATTTTTCCCTCAAGTTTGCTTTCTGACTTAGATAAGCAATGTTATGGTGGGACACTTTGTCAGAATGACGAAGAGTCTGGTGGGACGCCACCTAATCATGTGTTGTATGCCATATGGTATGAAAGACCGACCATCTTAAGTACCAATATAGTTGTCTCATTCATATTCAAATCATTACTCATTCTTTCCTTTTCAACTATATATTTATTGACTTATGGATCCTTCCGATTATTTTGTTGCACTGTTGTTATTTACAAAGTTTTCTAAACAAAAATCAACATGTCATGAATTAAGCGGGCAAAGTTCCAGCAATTGGGTTACATGTTTCAAATGTGAGAAATCGGGACATATAGCAAAGGATTGTAAAATACCATCCCCGGGCAGTATTGCGCTGAGAGTCATAGGATCTCCTCTGATAGTGAATGAGCCTCCAAGAGTGAGAGTTTAAGATATGTCTATGAAAGATGTTATTCAGAATACGGATGTGACAGCGGGTATGCTTACTGTGAATTCTTTATATGTTAGTGGATTCAGGAGCAACTCGATCATTATTTCTCAAGATATTATCGATAATTTGAATTGTTAAATAAGATCATGACTGTAGAACTAGCAAATCAAGAACATGTATATATTAACCAAGTGTGTATTAATTGTGAGATTGAGATTTCTGGAAATAAGTTGTACTGATTTGATACCATTAAAGTCCAGAGAATTTGATGTTATTCTAGGAATGGACTAGCTATCTAAGCATGATTCTCAGATAGACTATCGTAACAAGAAGGTAATTTTGAAAATGCCGGATGCAAAAGTGCTGATGTTTAGAGGTCAAAGGCAAGTAATGAAATTCTTAACGATGATTCAAACTAAAAAGTTACTGCGGAAAGGTTACGAGCATTATATGGCGTATATAATAGATAGAAGTCAGGAGCCGGTAAAACTTGAAGATATTCCAGTGGTCAATGAGTTTCCAGATGTATTTCCAGATAAGTTACCAGGACTTTCTCCAAATAGAAAAAATTGAGTTTACGATCGAGCAATTGGAACGGAACCTGTATCTAAGGCCCCGTATAGAATGGCACCAATTAAAATAAAGGAGTTAGCTAAGCAATTGCAGAAGTTATTGGAAAAGGGAGTGATTAGACCCAGTGTGTCCCCTTTGGGTGCACCAGTGCTATTTAATAAGAAAAAGGATGGAAGAATGAGGTTATGCATCGACTATCGGGAGCTCAACAAGCTTACTATCAAGAACAAATATCCATTACCTCGAATATACGATTTGTTTGACGAGTTGAAGGTAACAAAATGCTTTTCTAAGATTTATTTGAGATCCAGGTATTACCAATTGAAGATTAAACCTGAAGACGTACCGAAGACAGCTTTCAGAACTAGGTACGGTCTTTATGAGTTTTAGTGATGTCTTTTGGATTGACCAATGCCCTAACAACATTTATGGACTTGATGAACAGAAGTTTCAAGGAATATTTGGACAAGTTTGTAATTGTGTTTATAAACGACATTATGATTTACTCGAAGTCAACGGAAGACCATGCCGAGCACTTATGGATAGCTTTGGGAATTTTGAGAAGGGAGAAGTTATATGCAAAGTTTTCAAAGAGTGAGTTTTGGTTACAGATAGTCAGTAATGAAGGAATCAAGGTGGACCCAACAAAGATTGAAACTATTATGAATTGGAAAAGACTAAAAACACCAACAAAAGTGAGAAGTTTTTTAGGATTGGCAGGATATTATCGAAGATTTATTCAAGACATCTCGAGGATTGCAACACCTCTAATGATGATTACCAGAAAAAAAATGAGAATTTTATATGGAATGAGAAGTGTGAGGAATGTTTTCAGGAGTTAAAGAAGAGAATGATCACGATACATATTTTATTAATTCCAGATTATTAAGGAGAGTTTGTAATTTATAGTGATGCTTCTCATAAGGGATTAGGTTATATTTTGATGCAACATGATAAAGTAAGTGCCTATGCGTCTGGACAACTGAAACCTTATGAGTAGAACTATCCTCCTCATAACTTGGAATTGGCAGCAGTATTATTCATATTGAAGATTCAGAGATATATTCACGCAGAAGGAACTTAATATGAGATAACGAAGATGGTTGGAATTGATCAAGGACTATGATTGCACGATTAACTATCACCCAGGAAAAGCAAATGTAGCGGCAGACGCGTTAAGCGGAGATGGAGAAATTGAATGAGTTAACTATACCAGGAGAATTGTATAAGTAATTTTAGAAGTTGTAATTGGAAGTCAGAATTTGTAAGCCAAATGAAGCAAAGATGTATAGTATGAACTTTCAGCTAAAGTTGTTAGAGAAGATAAAGGCTCACAATGTTAAAAGTTTAGTAGGGGGAGAGTTATGCACTTAGAAGGATGATCAAGGTATTATCATATTTTCTTCCCGAATTTGGATTCCACCCGTGACAGATTTAAAGAATGAGATTGTTAGGTCACACAAACTTTAGAAGGGGGTTGAATACAGTGTTTACTACAATCAAATCGAATATAAGAACTCAAGTAACAGAAAACAGATTTTATTCAACACAATAAACTCTGTTACAATATGGAACTATCCTCTCTCAGTGATGAACAAATTATCACGAGAGCTGCTAGGGTTACAATGAATAATAACTTCGATAATGATAACACTTATAGTGTAAACCCTATGCCTGTGTTTATATACTACACAGTTACAAGATAAATTCTAATTGATATGGAATATAATTCTGCTTCCTAAAATATATCAACTAGTTATCTTTTCTTCCAAGTATTCACTTCTTCATAGAATTCTTTCTTCATACATATTTCTTTCTGTCTTAGTCTCGATCTTCTTTCCTTTCAATCAGCCGCTTGTCTTATCTGAAAGTCATATTAAGTCCTGATATTATTTCCTGATAAATATCTTCTGATAACTTAAGTTCTGATCACTTAAGTTCTGATATCTTAAGTTTTGTCTTCAGTATAAGTGCTGATTTCCAGTTAAGTACTGATTTGTCCTGTTAGATAAGATCTGAAAACTAAACACAAATCATATTACACATGACATTATCAAATATATCTAACAATCTCCCCCAACTTGTAAATTAGCATAATATACAAGTTCAACAAATATTTGATGATGTCAAAAACATTAGGTATAAATGCATGAGAATTTGACTAGATAAATATAACTTACAGTCCTTTGAGCTTTACCATCTTTAACTTCTGATAACAGCTTTAGTCTGTATATACTTCAGAATTTAAGCAGTTGTAGATCTATGACTTGGCTTCAATTTCTGATCTCTTTGATATCAGGAGTTGTTCTGAGATAGTTCTTCAACAAACATCTCTCATCATATTCAAGTTCATTGACCATCCTCCTTTTAGCATTTATCAATTCAGCTGTATCTTCACCAGTTTGAAAAATAGCTGCTCTGAGGTCATTTATCTTAGATTTTCTTATCTCCTGATCTAGTTTGATCAGATATGCTTTGTCAGACTCTAGATTGAATTCCACAGCCTTATAACCTAGAAAAGTAGTTATAATCTTAGCAGAGTTAGGCTTCATTTCGACAATATCACCTTTGTGATCTCTGTACTTGGGACAGTATGTGCTGTCTGACTTTACAGAGTAAAGCTTCTTATGTCTTTAAATTTGAGACTTTAAATAACCTTCAGCACTATCTGTTAATTTGTCTTTCACTTGAAGTAGGAGTAGAACATGTTCCAATTCCTCAAAATACTTTAGTGGTATAGCATTCTGCCTAATATGGTATACCCTTCCATCTGTCATAAAATATAACAAGATATGTTCTTTTAAAAAGGTATGGTAAACCATTTGTATAGATTCAAGTCAATTCAATCTTTCAGGAGTTGCTCCAACACCTGGTTCACTTAAGGAAGTTGGATCATTGGTAGTTTTATGTTTCTTCTTTCATCAGAACTACCCAATCCAGATTTATCTCTTGCTTCCTTTCCTGTAACAACTCTTGCTTCAAAACCACTTGTTGCAGTCTTCAAAGGTTGAGCCTGTTTAGCTTTGGTGAATCCTGGTAGGAGTATCTTTGAAGGTTTAACATGAGCAATGTCAGAGGTTTCCTTTTCCTTATATTCTGATATCAAGCCAACTTGAGCTATGTCAGAGGATGCTTGCTTATCTGTCATAACAAAACTTACTACATCTTGACTCTAAACAACATGAGCCGTGTCAGAGGTTGTTTGAAAAATCTTCTTATGCATCAGAGTAAGATTAGCATCTTCTTAATCATCAGTTATTTCTTCATCCATGATTGGCATATAAACCTTTACAGGTTCATCAACGTTTTCCTTGCCCTTGGACCTTCGATCAATTTCCATTTGTGATTTGGCTTTAATTGCCTCAGAATTTGTTCTTTCCTTTATCACAATACCCTTAGGTTTTGGAAATTTCTTTTCAACAACAAAAGCTTTAGATTTTGTCTTGACACCTTCTGCTTTGAGTCTAGCTTCTTCTTCCTTTAGACTCTCAAAGTCCATTCCTGGATTTTCTTTAAGAAATAACTCCTTTGAAATTTCTTCATCAAGTTCCAGATGTTCACCAGAACTTATCCTTTTACCAGTATCAGAACTTATTCTTCTCCCAGTATCAGAACTTGTTCCTTGACTTGTAATTCTAGCTTTACTTGATGAAAATCCTTTGCCTTGGCCTTGACCTCTACCCTTGTTAGAGTTTCCCTGGTCATCATTTCCATCATCCTTTCCCTTCAGTGTCTGAATAGATTTGCATTTGGACTTAATCACTTTCTCCCCCTTTTTGGCATCAGCAGGTAAAAGAAGAGAGACAAGCAATTCCACTGAGGATTGGATCTCATTGAGTTGATTTTGGTGAGAAGCTTGATTCTTCAGAATTTCATCAATTTGAGTTTGTTGCTTCTCCTGAGCTTTCTCAATGTAGGCAATTCTGTCAAATGCTGGCTTGAAAAATCTGTTATTTTCAAGTTTCACATTCATATCTTGCTGGATCAAAGTTTCTTGAATTTTATTCACCTTGGCATGAGTTGTCGAGTGTTGACCTTGAAGGTGCCTAGTACTCAATGCAGTAACTCTCAGCTGTGCCTTGATATCGTCATTTATCAGCATTTCATCAGCTTTTGCCAGATGCTCAGCAAGAATCTTTTCAGAAGGAACAAAACTAACTGTGTTCCATTCCTTAGTCCACTCCTTTCCTCTAGGAGTTTTACTCCAAGGTACTGGTGCTTCCCCAGTAACAAACTTTTTGATTAGATCAGCTTTATGAACTGTTATTGAAGTGCATGTCCTGATGGACCAGCTGCATCAGCATCAGAACTTGTAGATCCTGCAGTATCAACATCCTCTGATAAAATAGCAGTATGTGAGGCTATGGAGGCTTCAACATCATCCTCTAAATTCTGATCCGCAGCCAGGTTCTGATCAACATCCAAAATTGATGTTATTGGTGGAGTGAGTTGAATTGGTGGAGCTTCTAAGTACCAAAACCTCAGGTACAATCAAGTTATGAATATCAATTTCAGCACTTGTAATTGGTTCTTCAGTATGTACTGGATCAACTATAGGTGACATAGGAGGTGTAGGAATGATTTCTTGATCAGTTTCTTGTTGTGCAGAAGTAAGTGAATCAATAACAATTGGTTTTGTTGAGATCAGAGATTCCTGATTCCCTTTCTTAGCTGCTTCCACTACATCCTCTGAATCTGACTCAACTATGTCCCTGTGAGCTCTCTGTTTCTTTAACTTCTTCAAAGGTGGAGACACTGTAGGAGCTTTATCATCAGAATTTAACTTTCTAAGCCGTTTGAGGGGCCTAGAACTCCCAGTTACAGTATCTTTTTGAGAAGTAACCTTCTCAGCTTTTACAATAATAGGTTCTGATATTGGAACCTATTCCTCAGTATCTGATTCATCTCGCAGAATATTCTCCTTCTCTTCTGTTGAGTCTGAGGTACTTTCTTAGTCCTCTTGGGTTTGGAAGATGAAGGCTTCACTGTAGGATCTGAAGGGTGAGGTTGAGAAGATTGAGGTGTTCGTGTAGAGGTGGTAGGTGCTGATGGTTGAGGTTCTGATGGTTGGACATCAGGATATAGTTCAGTGTATTTAACTGGATCATAGGTTATTAAGGCTTGTTTGACATATAAAGGAACTAGGAGGGGTCTTAACACGGCCTTCTTATTATCAGTAGATAATAAGTCATTAAAAGCTCTTTTAGCTGGTCTGAATGATGAAATTAATTCACTAGCTGATTGGGGCTTATCATCACAACAAAAACTATAGATAAGCTGACAGAATCTAGCAAAGTAAACAGTATTTCTGTCTTCTGTCATTCTATCCCCAATGAAACCTAGGACAACACTTGCATAATCAAATCAGTTTGGTTAATGAGAGCATACCCGATTTGTTGGCTGAATATGGGGTTGCATCGAAATTAGAACATTTGTTTACAAAAGCCTTGGTTATGTAGTCAAAGAAGAAACTTCATTCCCTCCTTATGTAAGATCTCTTCAACTGACCCAGCTTTGCCAATGACCTCTCATACCCCAGACTGGCTATCATGTTTTGAAGAACTGGCTCTTCAACAGTAGAATAAACATAGTTCTCAGGTAGCTGCACTTCTTGTCGAATCATAGCCAATGTCACGACATGCTCATCCTCCCCTGATAAAAAAAAATACTTGGGGACCCTTGAGCACCACCATCATCATATACTCCGTTTCTCCAGAACTCTAGCACTTGAGTACCAGAGACTGCATCAGGTTCGGTCAAAGCGTACCCAATATCAGAACTAGCAAGAAAGTCCTGAATGAAGTGAAGTTATGATGGGGCTTCTGACTTGCTAAGAATAGCGGAGAAGTTATTAGGAACAAACTTAGCTCCATCAAAAATTACTTCTTTTGGTGCCATTTCTGTAAGAAATTAAGTGAGTAAGAGTATGTTTGCAAAGTGTTTGTAAAAAGTCCGGAGAGAAAAATAACTTCCGAAAATAAAAGAGAGAGAGAGAGAGAGAGAGAGAGAGAGAGAGAGAAAGGAAAAGAGATTGAGAATAGAAAAGTAAGTAAAAGATTAGAAAATCTTTTATCTCTCATATATATACTCTCTCCACTCAACAGTCATATTTTTAAAGCATGGGATACACTTTACACCTGGAACCATGTGAACAGTCAGTAAATGGTTAGAACAAGAGTTAATGGGCACGTAAAATGAGCAATAATTACCGTGCACATGCAGTTTTTCAAGACATACACGTTAACCACTAACCCATAATAATTATAACTGTTTTATCTCATATTAACCAATATTCTGTAAAAATATTATCGTTCAGGTAATGACCAAAAATAAACCAAGTAAATAAATATTGCCACGTCAGCATCAAAACTTGATTATTATCAGGATTTAAAAGTCATCAGAATATGGCTCCTTAACTTGAAAAGTGAATGTGTATTCCTGTAATTCTTCACACAAATACTGATATGGTTTCATCAGAACTTAATCATCAGAACTTCCATCAGAACTTGTCCTCAGAATTTATGCAATCTGACACATAGACTGTTCATCTAAAACAACATTTATCACCACAGTAATTTTCATCATTCATATGGAGTGTAAGTGTGTGCATTAAGCTAAATATAAGACAAAGAGTAAAGTCTGATTCACTTCAGTATATCTTAGAAATAAGGCATAACTAAGAACTTTACTCAAAATCTGTCATTATTCTGAAGCCTACTATTGAATGAGTTCATGCACGAGTCCACCTCAACTGTTTTGTGCTCATTTTATGCATCTTTTGAAATTCCATTTTACAGTGGCTTCTCAGTGTAAGTGAGTCACGACTGCTTATTAGAATTTATGCTGTTATCAAAATATTTCTCCAGTAATCATAGAGTGTGAAAAGTCACCAAGAAAATTTTATTTTGCTTTTCTAATGCATATTACTTAATACTAGCAATGCACTTGGGTCTTCCCTTCCACATTTTTACTCTAGATCTCAAAGGAGTACCTGATAATTATTTCTTTTCTTTTTTTTCTTTTGATAAGTGAGGCTTATCAACACTTAGTACATCCACTAGATTTACTAACATCAGAACTTAACAGATAAGAAGCATTATTCTAGTTTTTGACTTAGTAATAAGATACATAAAGTAAACTTAACTAAGCTCAATATCAGAATTTGCTTGTGTTAAAAGATTTCCACATAAACAATTACTTCAAACATGGGATCTTTAGTATATTAAAGACTACTAGGTCAGCATCTAGCACAGTTATCCTCATTGGATTGAATAGTCACAAAAACATTCATATCACTATTAGAGTTTAGAAATTCACATCAGACAACAATTAGCACTTAAGCAATTTTCAATTTAAGCACAGAATACACAAAGATAGTAATATCTGTAAATAATGATCATAAAGTCTAATGTATCAGAACATAAACTAAGCAGATTTAGAGAAAGAACCTGAAACCATTCCAAGTTCATTTACCAATCTTGTAAAAGTAGCTTCACACAGTGGTTTTGTGAAGATATCTGCTAGTTGTTGATCTGTTGGAACAAAATGCAATTCCACTGTACCTTCATCCACATGTTCCCGTATGAAGTGGTACCTAATGCTGATGTGCTTTGTCATTGAGTGTTGAACTGGATTACTTGTCATAGCAATAGCACTTTGATTATCACAATAAATAGGGATTTTAGAAAATTCTAACCCATAATCCAGTCACTGATTCTTCATCCAAAGAATCTGTGTACAACAGCTTCCTGCAGCAATGTATTCTGCTTCTGCAGTTGATGTGGAAATTGACTTCTGTTTCTTGCTAAACCAAGAAACCAATCTGCCTCCAAGAAATTGGAAGCTTTCACTTGTGCTTTTCCTGTCAATTTTACGTCCTGCAAAATCTGTATCTGAGTAACCTATTAGCTTAAAGTCTGATTCTCTAGGATACCACAATCCCAGATCAGCTGTACCCTTAAGGTACTTGAAAATTCTTTTCACAGCTGTTAAGTGAGGTTCTCTTGGATCTGCTTGAAATCTTGTACAAAGAAAGGTAGCATACATGATATCAGGCCTACTTGCAGTTAGATGAAGTAGTGAACCAAATATACCTCTGTAATCAGTAATATCTACTGATTTACCAGTATCCTTATCCAACTTTGTTGCAGTGGCCATAGGAGTGGATGCACTTGAACAATCTTGCATTCCAAATTTCTTCAACAAATTTCTGGTGTACATAGATTGACAAATAAAAGTTCTTTCTTCATTCTGCTTGACTTGAAGGCCCAGAAAATAGTTAAGTTCTCCCATCATACTCATTTGATATCTTGACTGCATCAGCTTGGCAAACTTCTTACAAAGTTTGTCATTTGTAGAACCAAAAATGATATCATCAACATATATTTGCACCAAAAGTAAGTCCTTTCCATGGTTAAGGTAGAACAATGTTTTGTCAATAGTCCCTCTGTTAAATCCACTTTCCAGAAGAAACTGAGCTAAAGTCTCATACGATGTTCTTGGAGCTTGCTTAAGGCCATAAAGTGCTTTATCAAGCCTGTAGACATGATTAGGAAATTTGGGATCTACAAAGCCTGGAGGTTGTTCAACATATACCTCTTCTTCCAATTCTCCATTGAGAAAAACACTTTTCACATCCATTTGAAAGACTTTAAACTTCTTGTGAGCAGCATAAGCCAAAAGTATCCTTATAGCTTCCAATCTAGCAACTGGTGCAAATGTTTCATCATAATCAATTCCCTCATGTTGAGAGTATCCTTTTGCAACCAGCCTTGCTTTATTCCTTGTAATTATGCCATCACTGTCAGTTTTGTTTCTGAACACCCACTTTGTACCAACAACAGACCTGTTCTTTGGTCTTGGCACTAAGGTCCAGACTTTATTTCTTTCAAATTCATTTAACTCTTCTTTCATTCCTTGCACCCAATCAGCATCTTGAAGAGCTTCTTCCACTTTTTTTGGTCCATTCTGAGAAAGAAAAGAATGATAGAGACATTCATTTAATGTAGCTGTTCTAGTTCTGACACCTGCATCAGGATTTCCAATAATTAAGTCAGGTGTATGTGCTTTAGTCCACTTCCTTGCAGATGGAAGGTTCTCTCTAGAACTGGATGCTCCCCCATTATCCATGCTGTCTCCATCAACATTTTCTGATGCTCCCCCTGAAATTATGCTCTCTGAGTTGGATCCTTCAGAATTTGAGTTTCCAGAAATATCAGAACATGAGTTTCCAAAATTATCAGAACTTGACCCATCAGAACTTGACGAATCAGAACTTGAAGAGCCTGTTGTAGATTCTGATGCTTCTTGAGATGTGGTTGGATCTTCAGTATGCTCCCCCTGCACAGGTGCATCTTCCTTAGACATAGTCACCACAGTTTCAATGACATCAGAGTTTAATCCATCAGAGTTTGCAGTATTAGGATTTAGACTGTCAGGATTTACAGAATCAGAATTTAAAACTTTATTTTCGAATCTCGGCTGATCATGATCATTGAAATCTTTAAGTCCAGTAATCTTCTTATCATCAAAAGAGACATTGATAGATTCCATGACAATCCTTGTTCTTAAATTGTAGACTTTGAAGGCTTTTGTGGAAAGTGGATATCCAACAAAAATTCCTTCATCAGCTTTTAGATCAGATTTGGATAGCTGTTTGGGATGAGTCTTAAGAACAAAACACTTGCATCCAAATACATGAAAATACTTCATATTTGTCTTCTTTTTCTTCACCATCTCATATGCTATTTTTCCATGTTTGTTGATAAGTGTTGCATTCTGAGTAAAACAAGCAGTCTGCACAGCTTCAGCCCAAAAGTAGGTTGGCAACTTTGCTTCATCAAGTATAGTTCGTGCAGCTTCAATAAGAGTTCTATTCTTTCTTTCAACAACTCCATTTTGCTGTGGAGTTCCAGGAGCAGAAAATTCCCGCTTTATTCCATGGTTTTTGTAGAACACTTCCATAATCAAATTCTTGAACTCAGTGCCATTATCACTTCTTATGATCTTCACTGGATATTTGACCAATTTATCCAGTTGCTTGACATGATCAATCAAGATAGATGCAGTTTCATTTTTTGTATGCAAGAAATACACCCATGTGTATCTGGTGAACTCATCCACTATGACCATATCATATTTCTCTTTTGCAATAGACATGACATTAACTGGACCAAATAGATCAACATGTAGTAGGTGATAAGGCTCAAGAATTGATGATTCAGTCTTGCTCTTGAATGAAGATTTTCTTTGTTTTGCCTTCTGACATGAATCACAAAGGCCATCAGGAGCAAATACTGATTTTGGCAGTCCTCTCACAAGATCTTTCTTGACTAGTTCATTTTTATTGTAAAAAATTAAATGAGAGCGTTTCTTGTGCCAATCCCAGCTTTCTTCAATTGATGCTCTACTTAACAGACAGATTGCAGAACCATCAATACTTGTTGAAAACTTGGCTTCATAAATGTTACCATGCTTGTACCCTTTCAGAACAACTTTGCCTGTAGATTTTCTTACAACTTCACAGTGTTCTTCAAAGAAATCCACATGATAACCTCTGTCACAGATTTGACTCACACTCAGCAGATTATGTTTAAGTCCTGAGACCAGAGCTACTTTTTCAATAATGACATTCCCAAGATTGATATTGTCATATCCCAGAGTTTTTCCAATATTGCCATCTCCATAAGAAACACCTGGGCCAGCTTTCTCCACAAAGTCTGATAGCAGGGCTTTATTTCCAGTCATATGTCCTGAACATCCACTGTCCAGAACTTGGATGTTCTTCCTGTTGCCCTGCAATCACAAAGACCACTAATGATTAGTTTTAAGGACCCAGACTTGCTTGGATCCTTTGGCCTTATTAAGTTTGTTAACATTTACAGCGGATTTAGCATCAGAGTTTATGTTAACAGTTTTATTATCAGAATTTGCAATATTAGACTTTGCATCAGAACTTACACTACAAAGAATAATGCTAAATTTCTTTAAAGAAGGTTTTATTTGATAATAATCATAGTACAAACTATGATATTCCTTACAAGTATAAATGGAATGCCATAAACTACCATAATGAAAACAAGAATTTTGTAGCTTATATCTAACAGACTGACTCTTAACTCCTGATTTTGAAGGTAAGGAGTTTATATTCTTATTCTTCCATCAAAAAGAAGCCAAATGGTTAGAATTTCCACAGTTATGACATGTTTTTCTAAGAGCATTAGGAACAGGCTTATAATTGTTACTTTTGTTCACACCTTCCTTTCCATTCCTATTTTTCCTAGGTGGCTTTACCTTGTTTACATTCTTAACATCTTTCAGCTTATGCTTAAGCTGCTTCTTGGTCATTAAGCCTATGTTAACTTCAGTTCGCTTATCCTGTTTAGGTTTGTCAGAAGTTACTTTCTCCTTAACTTCTGATTTCTCAATATCAGACTTTGCAGTTACAAACTTAACAAGATTTACCTTTGGTTTTTGTTTAACAAATTTAGCCTCGTTTCCTACAGTTCCCTTACTGTTCTTGTCATCTCCATAACCTAAGCCCTCTTTCCAGTTTCCACTACTAAGAATATCCTGAGTTTCTTTAGCAGAGTTAGTCCAAGTCCTGATAATCTCTCTTTCCTTTTCTAACTCAGTTTTTACAGATTCATTCATTTTAATACTTCATCCCTAACATAAAAGGCATCATCTCTATCTTTCTGAGTTTGATGGAACATGACTCACTCCTTTTCTAAGTAATCATTCCTCTTTTTATAAGCAAGATTTTCAGAAGTTAATCTCTCACATGTTAAAGTTTGATCTTTTTAACTAATGAACATGGTCTTAAGATATCTTCTTAACTCAGTATTATCATCAATATGAAAGGCATAAGTAGTTTGAGGTACCTTTAAGTCAGCAGTATCAGCACTGCTATCAGCATTTTCCATAAAGGCATAGTTTTCCTCATCCTCAGAATCTGAAGCATCTGACCAGCTTTTCTTCTTTGTGACAAGAGCCTTGCCTTTGTCACTCTTCCCTTTTCTACAATCTGGAGACATGTGGCCTTTCTCACCACAGTTGTAGCATTTAACATTTAAGTTATCTCCTATGTCAGACTTTCCTCCTTTGCCTTCAAATTTTCTGAAACCTTTCTTTTCAAAACTTGCACCTTTCCTGGAAAACTTCTTTCCTCTCCTGAATTTTCTGTACGCAATCTTTGTGATCCCTTTGACCATAAGAGCACACAGCTTCGTCATCTCCTCATCAGGGTCCATCTCAGGTATACTTTCAGTTTTTGAGTCATCATCACTATCAGAACTTGATGACTCAGTATCAGAATTTGTGATGAGAGCCTTTCCCTTGCCTTTCCTTGAGGCAGCTTCTTGGGACTTTCCTCCTCAGCCACAAAGGCAGCTGTTCTTGACTTAGTTCCATTCCTCTTGCTTCTTTGTTCCATCTCAAGTTCATGAGTCTTGAGCATCCCATAAATTTCATCAAGAGTTGTTTCATCAAGATTATAGTTGTCTCTTATTATTGTGGCCTTCAAATCCCATCTTTCAGGAAGAGCTAACAGGAATTTAAGATTTGAATCTTCAATATCATACTCTTTGTCAACTAGTGACAAATCATTCAAGAGTTTGACAAATCTGTCATATAAATCAGTTAATGACTCATCAGGCTTTGAGTGAAAGTGCTCATACTCTTGAGTGAGTATAGTCTTCCTGTTCTTCTTGATTGAATCAGTTCCCTGACACCTTGTTTCCAAAGCATCCCATATCTCTTTTGCAGTCTTGCATTGAATTACCCTGTTTGACATGACATTATCAATGGCACTATACAGTAAGTGTCTTACCTTTACATCATTCGCAATCGATGAGATATCTTCAACAGTGTAATCACTTTTCTCCTTTGGTACAGACTTTGCTGGCTGACCTGCAACTTCCACAGAGAGTTTGGTTGGCATATGTGGTCCTTCATAAATCCTGTCGAGATATTCTGGATCTATAGCTTCCAGAAACATAGCCATCTTCACTTTCCATATGGAATACTCAGAAGGTTTCAACATGGGAACTCTTATAGTCTCATATCGACTATGAGTTATGGTTTTTGGAGGTTCTTCAGTTTTGGTGGGCTTGGTTGGAGTTTCTTCTTCAGACAAGATTGTTTTTGGATCTTAAACTGTTTGTGTGTTAACAAATAGCTCTGATACCACTTGTTAGGTCACACACACTGTAGAAGGGGGTTGAATACAGTGTTTACTACAATCAAATCGAATATAAGAACTCAAGTAACCGAAAACAGATTTTATTCAACACAATAAACTCTGTTACAATATGAAATTGTCCTCTCTCAGTGATTGAACAAATTATCATGAGAGCTGCTAGGGTTACAATGAATAATAACTTCGATAATGATAACACTTATAGTGTAAACCCTATGCCTGTGTTTATATACTACACATTTACAAGATAAATTCTAATTGTATAGAATATAATTCTGTTTCTTAAAATATATCAACTAGTTATCTTTTCTTCCAAATATTCTATTCTTCATAGAATTCTTTCTTCATGCATATTTCCTTATGTCTTAGTCTCGATCTTCTTTCCTTTCAATCAGCCGCCTGTCTGATTTGAAAGTCATCTTAAGTCCTGATATTATCTCCTGATAAATATCTTCTGATAACTTAAGTTCTAATCACTTAAGTTCTGATATCTTAAGTTCTGTCTTCAGTATAAGTGTTGATTTCCAGTTAAGTACTGATTTATCCAATGTCATGTGTAATATGATTTGTGTTTAGTTTTTAGATCTTATCTAACAGAGATTTTACAAGAAGCTCACAATTCAAAGTATTCAATCCAGGAAGTACCAAGATGTACAAAGATTTAAAGGAGGATTATTTGTGGCCAAATATGAAAAGAGAGATTAAGGAATGGGTTAGAACATATTGTACATGTAAAAGAGTTAAAGCTAAGCATCAAAGACCAAGTGGATTATTATAAACGTTAGAAATTTCAGAATGGAAATGGGTGTCACGCCTTCCAAACCCGGGTCAGAAGTTTGGGGTTCACAACACATAGACACACACAATATATATATACCTAATTATAAAAGTAATATATGTAAAGACCCTACTTACCATAACCTTAGCTCACAACAGGTTAAAGTATTAAAAGAAGCCACAACCTTAACTTTTATTACATTATACCAAATCCCAACTAGTTCCGCTTACAACTGATAATGATATCTTTCTTACAATCTTACATCTCATCTACATTATAAAGCTCCTGCTAACTCGGTCCATCTTATCCTAGTCCTAGCTCGCACACTGGACTGGGAATCCTCGATACCAACCATTTCCTTTTCAACTGTAAAATAACATAAAAGATTTGCAAGAGTGAGTAACTAGCTCAGCAAGTCATAATAGCAATAACTGAGGTTCAACAATGATTAGTTGAAATGATTCATAAGAATCAAGTTTCTAGATAAGTGATGAATAAAATTGGATATTCTTTTCATTTTTTTAAAAACCAAGGTTAGGCTCCTGATCAGTCACGCACTAACCCCGAGCAAGGCTCCCGGCTTTGCTTTATATACTGGATCCAAGGCACGCATTGGCCTAACATGACCACGAATCTGGCTTGACCACGAATCTGGTCCATATTTATAAAACCATCCAATTATAAAATAATTCAATATAATAACCATTACAATTCAATAAAAACATAATCATGATTAACATTGATAAAGCAGTTATATCAAAGCATAAAACATTTCACAGGTATCACTAGGGTGTATCAAGGTGTAAATATGAAGAACGGCTTCAAGCCTGATAAAGAATCAAGTATCTGAAGAACAATGGTTCAATGATAATACAGAGTATTGATCTTTGAGGTGATAGAGTATTCCAGGGTGTATAAGTTTTTGTGTGCTCAAGAAATCCTGTTGAAATACTTGGTTTATGGTGTGTATATATTTGTGGAGTAGTATTGTATTTATATAGTTTAGTATCTTGGAAATCAACCGTTGGTGGTTTACAAGAAATAAAGCTTACCGCTCAAGTTCAGTGATAGGATCAAGGTTCGAGGTTGAATAGTTTAAAACGCTTGCAATTTAAAACAAGATTTATTTTGAATACTAACAACATGTTATGAGAAAGTTCAGAAATATTTGCAATATATCTCAAAACAAGGTTCAGAAGGACTTGTCTTATCACGGATGATTTCCAACTTTACTTGTACTATTCTAACAATTTTACTTCTCAATCACTTTCCTTCTTTTTTCTATGCCTTGTTTCCATTCGTCAATCACTTGCCTTCTCTTTCTACGCTTCAATTCTATTTACGGATCACTGAATTTCTTTTTTCCTATGCCTCGCTTACTCTGCTAGGCATCACAAGTATCTATCAATACTCAATCTCATATCATTCTAATCGTCATATAGACGTCATAAGCTTTTATCTACCCTTCGTTCTACCCAAATCTGATTTACGGACTAAAAGTTACAGCCAACAACCATCAAACATTAACCACATAGGCACATAACACATCGGTCAGATAGCACATATCACTTAACACGCAAGATATTCAATTAAAATAATTTTTCAAAGAGGTTCAGGGTCAAATTGATTTTCTAGGTATTTATTACGAATTTTTGAACATTTTTCGGAATTAAAATGGGCCTTCGAATCATTTTATAATTAAATAATAGGGTTCGAATACCCGAATCTGACTTTAAAATAATTTTATAATAATTATCGAGCCTTGAAAATAATTTAAAATAATATTTTAAAGCTCGAAACTATTTTTCGGAAATTTTAAATCAAAATTAAATAATTAAATCTAATTATTAAATCAATTAAAATTATTTAATCAATTAATATTTAAATTAATTGACTAATTAAATAATTAATTATCAAATAAAACTATTTAATTAATTAACTACGATTTATTTTTAAAAAAATAATTTTTCAGAGATTAAATAATCAATTTTTGAATTTTTTTAAATAAATAAAAATCAATTTCTAAAAATTTTATAAAAAGAAAATACATTTTAGAAAATAAACCAAACATAAATCAAATTTTTGCAAATTTCTGAAACTTCGGGGGACTAAACTGTAAAAACATAATTTCAAAATTGATTCTGAAATCAATTAGATCGAAACTGGGTCAAATCGGGTCAAAAATCCGGGTCACCAAGAACATAAACGGGTTCGTGAAGAAGCCAGTTCCCGGCGACCCGAATAACCTCCGATGAAGCCCAATCTCCACCATAACGACACGGATCGAACAAATAACCAATAATCAAACATCAATGTTCATCTCAGAACAAACTCCGACAAAAATCAAATAAAAAGCCGGTGAACTCGAATAAAATTTGGTGAGCTCAATTACAGGGTATCTAGGAATCGTTCTATGTACACATATACATGAATCGATCCCAAATTTAACCAGGACAATAACCAAATCATTCAAATCGTCTAATAACCCCTAACAAAGAAACACCTACTTTTCAATTAAGAACATTCATATCAAGAACCCTAATTTCAAAATCCGAGAATCAAACATCATTTTCTCTATGTTATTGAACTCTATTTTTGACATATAATATACCAAATTGACCAGAAAAATATTATCTACATGATGGAATCATCAAATCATATCAACAATATCAAGAACAAATTTTCGTAATTTAATCTTTATTAAATTCGAAATAAAATAATTTAATAAGAAAAATACCTTAATTTCTGCACCAAAATAGATGGTGGATTCAGAAAGAGGTTTTCGAGGGCTTCGTTTTGATATATTGCACGCCCGAATCGGAGTTCGATAATGCCTTCGTTTGTGCGATTGATTTTCAAGAACGTGGTATTTTATTAGGTTTTCTCTGGTTTTCAGTGGTTTGTACTGTCTGATTATGATTTTTTACACGTAAAATGAAATAAGAAAAGGGCTATTTATATTTACGGAATATTAGTACGTTTTGGATCGATAAATACGTTTCTTAGCTGCTAAGTAACTATAAAACGATCTGATCGGATAACGTTTTGGATAAACATTATCCTGTTTTGGATAAGTACTATCGCGTTTTGGATAAGGATTATCTTGTTTTGGATAATTATCAAATTCGGGATTTTATAAAACGATTTGTGCGAAGATAACGTTATCGAAAAGGGTTATCGTATCGAAAATATTGCGTCGGGCCGCGCACGGATCAAATCGTAATCCGGATCGAAAAAGTCAAAACACGGAAAATGTCTGAAATTACAAGATTAGGTTAGGAAGGAGTTTTCGGAAGAGTTTCGGGTTGTAAAAATATAAAAACGGTTGAGGTTGGACAATTCCCGGCTTTATAAAATAGTTTTATAATTATTCAGAAAATAATTAATAAATTCATAAATCAATATAAAATCTTATAATATTCCAAAAATTACCAGAAAAATACCTTAATTATCTATATTTTATTCTGGACATAAAAAAATTAACATACTTATAATTTAACACATATAAACATCCACATAACAACACCAATCATCAGATAATTCACCAAAAACCATAATATAATCACATAATAATTATTTATCAATAAAAATAATTACACACTATGTCCCGGATATTACATCCTTCCCCCTTAAAAGGATTTTGTCCTCAGAATCACACTAAGGATCAGATAATGATATATTCCAGTTTCTCACTTCTATTTTTCTCAGGTTGATCTCTCAACCTTACAATTTTTCATAAACTTTTACTCGCAGCATCACTCATTACTTACAGCCTCTCGCTGACATCATATTTCATTGGTTGTTCCTATAACTCAACTCAAGTCTCCATTTTATATATAATGGAGCTTAATTAATTTTCGTGAATATACACATATAAACACCCTATGAACCATGTATACGTGTGGCGGTGAAGCTAACTCACTTACACTTATCTTGCCTATTTTACCGTTTGAAAAGGACCAGCATAACGCCTATTAATCCTTTTTTCTTTCTAATTCTAGTAATTCGTGCTCATGAACATTTGCAATAGTTACTGGTTATTGAACATCATTCCCACATGTTTCTCTATTTAATCAACCTAGTTCGCAATCGATTCTAATCGCATTCGAGGCTCTTTAATCGTCCCCTTAATCTTCTTGTCCATCTGTGAATGATATATTGAAACCAGGGCGTATTCGATTTCTAACGTTCTCGAAATTACTTTAGAATTAAGAGTTAACGAGAAGATCTCGACTAGATACGATTGGCGCACAACCGTATCATCATACCTTAATTTCCTTGAATCACAATTGAGTAGATTTGTCGAGCGAAATTCTCTTACTACTTAAAAAAATATATATTAATCTGGAGGCATCACCCGCTTATTCTAACCCATATTATCATTTATTTTGGTTTTAGGGAGTTCTTATACGAACTGACTACAATGCTCTTCCTTGACGTCTAGTCATATATAATGTTTATTCTTTCTTTATGCCATATTATTAGAAAGTCTTATTTGATATCTATGTCTCGTATCATATTCTCGAAGTAGCTTGAATCCCTTGAGTTATCGTAGCCAAATTCCTATCTTTTAGTTCATCCTTACTTACTGCTCGTTCATCTAGGAGTGGGATATGCTATTCTGGTTCAAAATAATTCATCGTATTCTGAATACTCCTGCCAAATCATAAATCAAATAATATCAATCATTAACAACCAATTTCTGGATCTGATGATGTACCACCATTTCTTCAAGCAGCAACTAACCCACTTATTGAACAAACTTTGGTTCTCAGGTGACTTCACTACGACGTTTCCTGGCGAAATGTATCCATCTAGTCTTTGATGTCCCGCCTTAACTCTTGGGTAGGTATAACATTTATCTACATGTTTCCCCCCATTTTATCTTTATGTCTGGTCACTAGATATCTTCTTTTAGCCCTCGGTACTTAATCGTACTCCTGGGACACATTCCCTATCTCAATTTACAAATGTTTCCTAAATTTTTCACCTTACTTCTGTCCCTCATGTTACCCATATCTTACCAATAAAGTTTCTTTATCATCCTTTTGATTCCACTTTCTTTCCTATTTCCGTTCTTCATTCTCATAGCTCATTCACAACTGAACTCCTGATATTAATACTCATTTTGATGTCATATCAAATTAGATATCAATTTGAACTTTGATGCTCACAACATCCCATACTGAAGTAAACATCAATCATCTATATTAATATCACTTTTGATATTTAACAACCTAAGTATCAATATCAATCAAAAACTGAACTAAAACTGTATCTCACATTTTATTCAAAATAGAAATACTTGATAAATCATTTATTGTATGATTGTCAAAATAATTTGTAAACAAGAAAAACTTTATTGCAGATGATAAAATCTCTTTGATGGGCTAATAAAATGCATATTGGTGTAGGTACTAATCTCTTCTTTATTCCACCACCCTTCTTCCTTTCCTTCCTTCCTTCTCTTTGCTCTATCTTAAATCTTTAGTTCTTAAAAATATTCTTCTCACCTGTCCATACAAATAACTTTCTATTTCTTTCATCCATTACTAAGGGCATATTATCCAAGTAAAGCCTCACTCATTTGCAGCAATTTCTGAATTCTACCGGTGTCCTTACCTTCTCCAAATTCCCCATTGCTTTGATTTCGGATTTGAAAGTCACATCAAAATTTGACTTAATCTAATTAATATCGATTTCCATCTAATTGACCATTAATTGGTAAAATTAACCAATTAACTTACTTAATTGATCAATTGCACCAAGTGATGACTAGCTAAATGAAATCAAAGACTAATTATATATAGTCGGATTGGCTGTAACAACCTCTTTCAAGAACCGAGATCACAATCATTTGGAGTATTAACATGAATGTCAATAACACATGGAAGTATACTTTCTCTCTTTAAGAGTAGGGTATTTTCGAAAATTTGGGCAGCATCTCCTTTATATTATTGACTACTAGCCGAACTCAAGCCGACACCAACAATCAATCAAACAACCAAGAATCAATCCACAAGTGTACCAACCAAGTGCCACCTTCTAAACTCACCATTTCACCACCACATATAATACTAGCTAGTATAAGCCATATTTTTAGTTCAACTTAAGATTGTAGTGAACAATTCTTATTTTACCATGCCTTTTCTCATATCCTTTGATTATAACCGAATATCACTACTGAGTACTATTATAAATTATTCTAAAATTCTTCTAGTTCATGTTTCAATTCAAGCTCTCTCATTAATAATTCGTCTATCCTTGACCATATACACTTATTCTTATTAGTTAACTCGTTCAACTTCTAATAACCAACACATGGTCTCAACCAACACTCTCATAATCTTGTGGAAGAATTCTTGTGGTTTAAAAACATCACTTCTTAATAATTGTTGCAGTTAAACCACCATACCTTCATTTCCACTTATGCCTTTTCATAATGAACTTCCTTCACCGATTCGGTTATGAGCATCAAATTTGCCATAACTCATTTACTTAAGTGGGAAAACCCAACCATTCCTTGAAGAACACCCTTGAAGTTTATTCGTAACTAGAATTTCTTCGATCTTGAATCTTCATGACAAATATCTCCCACATGATTGAGGTATGCTTCATCTTCACAATGTATTAATCGATTATCTGGTTACTATTAAAGATTTCTTGATTTGCTTATGTTGTCCAATCAATCATTTACCTATCCAATATACGCAACTTTACTTTCTTATTCCTCTAGTTAATTTTCCTCATACGGTTCGCTAACTACTCTAATTCATGCCAAAATCTCATACTTGTAACGTATCATGTATACAGATTTCCTTCTCTGATTTGATGTCCTCGTAACAACCACGTTGTTAGTATAAGGGTTCTTCTCTGCACGTATATGTCCACCATTTATTGGCTTGCAATTATCCTTACTTATCATATAACCCCATCTTCTACATGGGTTCATTTCACTGTTTTTCAAATATTCAAAGAATGGACCTTACACAAGATGGAATATGTGTATATGATTCTGACTGGAAACTTTTTGTAAGGGATAACAGTACAAGGAAACAATCGGAAGGATTCATAAATCAAGAAATCAAAATTGAAGAGGAAAGAATGAATGATGATTTAGATATGAGTGGGACAACCATATTTGTATTAGAGATGGCCAATCTTTCATATTATATGGCATACAACACATGATTAGGTGGCGTCCCACCAAACTCTTTATTAAAGAGTCACACCATAACACTGTTTGTCTCAATCAGAATATAAATCTTGGGGAAAAAATGAATTTTGAAAGGAATACAACAATTTCCTTATCACCTCATAGAGCTGATTGTGAATGAAGTACATACTTTGTTCAAGATTCATAAGAATATACGGTATTATAGAAAAGAATAATAACATTGGTCGTCATCCACATTTCATCTGTTTATAGCTTCAACACTTGCTCGATCAATATATCCCATTCCTAGTCATATATTGACTTGTAAATGTTCTATGAAATTCCTTCTTCAATTGATCATTAGAATAAATTCCCATGTATTAGGTCTTGTATCTTTAGCATCGTACTTCCATGTTGAATCTTTTTATAATTTGACCCTATTTGCACTCTTACGAGATTTGCAATCATATATTCAAATTTCGCTTATGCTAGTTACCATTCAACATATCAACTCCTTTGTTAATAACATTCTTCCTTTAGAAAAGTCAAGATATTTTCTCAATCTTCTTTGCTCATACTCGGCTTCTTGTGAATCGACGTATTCTTTGAACTTTAATCATCTCAGGAATTGAATGAATAGTTTCTCTGTACATTGGTTCTGTCGTTTAAACTTATCAAACAATATTTGCACTCTTTTGTTAGGAACAATCCAATCTTCTCCATAATAGCGAGTCCACCTGGCCTTCTAAATGAACCATACTAGCTTCTAGAACAAGCATTCTTCTGGATAATCTGAATCTTATAATAAACAAGAAACTAAAGTAGTAGTTTGACAACCAATTTTTTAAAACTTGTTTTGTTTAAAGGATTTCTAGGAAAAATCTTGTAAGAAAATCTCTTTTGAAAATTGTTTAAAATCTTGAAAATCGTATACCTGGTCGTCATTACTTTATGAGTTGGTTGTTGTCCTTCTCAACAACTACAAGGTATAAAATTAGGGAAACACTCAGATAAGAGCTCATTCATTTCCATATATCTTCTACCCTTTTTTGGGTCCATTTTGCCTTTATTGGTCGACAAAAATTCCAGTTACCGTTACATATTATCTTTTTTGTTGCTTCACTTCTAATCTTCCATACTGGTAACATTCCCATCATCATCTCTTATGGTTACTAAGTATAAAAAATCTATCCAGTAATAATCAAATCTATTTTGTAAAACAAGGTCAACTAATATCACATCACATTACTACTATATGTATCATATTTGGTCATAACATCATCATTTAATCCCAAGAAACTCTTGATTTCCAATCTTTTCAAACTCCTTTAAAAATCCCTCTAGCTTACTCCACATGATAATCATAGGTAGCATACTCATTAGTAGCTCCATATAACCTGGTAGCAGCTATCCTTCAGAATAACTAAATTATCTCTCTAGGTTTCTTCTTACCCCTCTTAATATCTCGTGTATTCACCATATATTGTAGCTCTCGAATCCATCCTCCTAGGTGCTCTTACTTCATAAGACGGGTTTTACACTGATGGTATAGACAAGGCGTAGGTTAGACAGAAAAGATGCACTCATAGCTGAATATCCGGTAGAACCACAATCAGCATGTGGGGGAATTCTCGAATAAGTAGTTTCGCATCAGGGGATGAGATAATAGCTTGAAAAGGTGCAACTGTCGCAACAGAAGGGGATATGGCTAACACCGGTGGAAGAGCATGGTGTGAATCAGATGATAGTTGTTGAATATATTTGAGGTGTCATGTCTAATATGTTTCATGTTTAGTTCTCAGATCTCAATAAACAGGAAATATATGTTCTTACTAGAATCAGGACTTACTGGAAGTCAGAACTTAAGGATATCAGAACTTAGATTATCAGAAGATAATATCAGAAGATGGATACCATAACTTAAGTACTGGAGGACTTACAGTTTAGGAAGGAAGCTGATTTACAGGAAAGAAGATAGAGACTAATACAAGAAGAAGATATGCAAGGAAAGAGTTCTAGGACTAGAAGAATTATAAGATATCTGGTTGATATATTTTAGGAGACAGAATTATATTCCAATCAACTAGAAGTTATCTTGTAACTGTGTGTCTGATAAACACAGACATAGGTTTACTCTATAAGAGTTACGATCATCGAGAAGATCATATATTGTAACCTAGCAGCTCTCGTGATATTTGTTCATCACTGAGAGAGAACAGTTCCATTGTAACAGAGTTTGTTATATCGAATACATCTGTTTTCTGTTACTTGTGCTTTAAATCGATTTGATTGTATTCTACACTGTATTCAACCCCCTTCTACAATGTGGTGTGACCTGACAAGTGGTATCAGAGCCTATCTGTTAACACACGTACAGTAAAGATCCAAAACAATCATGTCTGAAGAAGCAGAAAATCCAACCAAGCCCGCTAAAACTGAAGAAAGTCCAAAGACTCAAACCCATAGTCGATATGAGACTATCAGGGTTCCCATGCTGAGACCGACTGAATATCCCATATGGAAAGTGAAGATGGCTATGTTTCTGGAAGCTACAGATCCAGAATACCTTGACAGAATTAATGAAGGACCGCATAAGCCAACCAAGGTTTCTGTTGTAGTTGCAGATCGGTCAACAAAGACCATACTAAAGGAGAAAAGTGAATACACAGCTGAAGATATCTCATCTATTGCCAAGGATGCAAAGGTAAGGCATTTGCTGCATAGTGCCATTGATAATGTCATGTCAAATGGGGTAATTCACTGCAAGACTGCAAAGGAGATATGGGATGCTTTGGAGACAAGGTGTCAGGGAACTGATGTAATCAAGAAAAACAGGAGGACTATACTCACTCAAGAGTACGAGCACTTTGACTCAAAAAGTGATGAGTCATTAACTAACTTATATGACATGTTTGTCAAACTCTTGAATGACCTGTCACTGGTGGACAAGGAATATGACATTGAAGATTAAAATCTAAAATTCCTTTTAGCTCTTCACGTTGGGATTTGAAAGCCATTATTATAAGAGATAACTATGCTCTTGATGAAACTACTCTTGATGAAATTTATGGAATGCTCATGACTTATGAACTTGAGATGGATCAAAGAAGCAAGAGACATGGGAGAAAGTCAAGAACAGTTGCTCTTAACATTGAGGAGGAATCCCCCGAAGTGGCTATCTCAAAAAAAGGAAAAGGAAAGGCTCTCATCATAAAGTCTGATTCAGAATCATCAAGTTCTGATGATGATGATTGAGAAACTGAAAGTCTACCTGAAGTAGATGCTGATGAAGAGATGATGAAGCTGTGTGCTCTTATGGTGAAGGGTATCACAAAGATAGCATACAGGAAATTCAGAAGAGGAAAGAAGTTTTCCAGGAAAGGAAGTTCTGATAAGAAGGGCCTCAGAAAATCTGAATGCAAAGGAGGAAAGTCTGACATAGGAGATTACTCAAATGTCAAATGCTACAACTGTGGTGAGAAAGGCCACATATCTCCTGAATGCAAGAAATAAAAGAGTGACAAAGGCAAGGCACTTGTCACAAAGAAGAAAAGCTGGACAGACACCTAAGATCCTGAAGATCAGGAGAACTATGCCCTAATGGCAAATGTTGATAGCAGTTCTGATGCTGCTGAGTTAAAGGTACCTCAAACAACTTATGCCTTTCATACTGATGATATTACTGAGTTGAGATTATATTTTAAAACCATGTTTATTAGCTATAGAGATCAAACTTTAACATGTGAAAGATTAACTTCTGAAAATATTGCTTTTAAAAAGAGGAATGATTATTTAGAAAAAGAGTTAGTCATGTTCCATCAAACTCAGAAGGATAGAGATGATGCTTTCTATGTAAGAGATGAAGTGCTAAAAATGAATAAATCTCCAAAAACTGAGTTAGAAAATGAGAGAGAGATTATCAGGACTTGGACTAACTCTGGCAGAGCAACTCAGGTGGAAACTGGAAAGAGGGCTTAAGTTATGGAGATGAGAAAAGTGAAAAAGGAACTGAACAAGTTAAGCCAATTATTGTTAAACAGACTACAGACTACTAAGCCAAAGGTAAATCCTGTTAAATTTCTAGCTAAAACTGTAAAGTCTGATTCTGAAAAGATGAAAGATATTGAGACAGAAGTGATAGCAGAGTCAACTTTTAACAAATTAGAACATGATAAACCAACTGAAGTTAACATAGGCTTAATGACAAAGAAGCAGCTTAAACATAAGCTCAAAGAGATTACCAGTGTAAATAAGGGAAAGGAAGCTAGGAAAAATAGGAATGGAAAGGAAGGTGTGAATAAAAGCAACAATTATATGCCTGTTCCTAATGCTCCTAGAAAGAAATGCTATAACTGTGGAAACTCTAACCATCTGGCTTCTTTTTTCAGGAAGAATAAGAATATAAACTCCTTACCTTCTAAGTCAGAAGTTAAGAGTTAGTCTGTTAGGTTTAAGCCATAAAACCCTTATTTTCATTGTGGTAGCATATGGCATTCCATTTATACTTGTAATGAATATCATAGTTTGTACTGTGATTATTATCAAATAAAACCTTCTTTGAAGAAAGTTACTTTAATTCCTTCTAGTGTAAAGTATGATGCATAGTCTGATACTGTCAATACTGATAAGAAAAATGTTAGCATAAACTCTGATGTTAAATCCGCAGCAAATGTTAACAAACTTAAAAAGGCCAAAGGATCCAAACAAGTCTGGGTCCTTAAAACTAACCTTTAGTGGTCTTTGTGATTGCAGGGCAACAGGAAGAACATCCTAGTTCTGGACAGTGGATGTTCAGGACATATGACTGGAAATAAAGCCCTGCTATCAGACTTTGTGGAGAAAGCTGGCCCAGAAGTTTCTTATGGAGATGGCAACATTGGGAAAACTCTGGGATATGGAAATATCAATCTTGGGAATGTCATCATTGAATCAGTAGCTCTAGTATCAGGACTTAAACGCAATCTGTTGAGTATAAGTCAAATCTGTGACAGAGGTTAGCATGTGGATTTCTTTGAAGAACACTGTGTAGTAATAAGTAATTCAACAGGCAAAGAGGTTGTGAAAGGATACATGCATGGTAACATTTATGAAGCCAGACTTTCAACAAGTACTAATGGTTCTGCAATCTGTCTATTGAGTAGAGCATCAATTGAAGAAAGCTGGAATTGGCACAAAAAACTCTCTCATTTAAATTTCAACAATATAAATGAGCTTGTAAAGAAAGATCTTGTAAGAGGACTGCCAAAAATAGTATTTGCTCCTGATGGCCTTTGTGACTCATGTCAGAAGGAAAAACAAAGAAAATTTTCTTTCAAGAGCAAAACTGAGTCATTAATTCTTGAGCCTTATCAGTCACTGCAGGTTGATGTATTTGGTCCAGTCAATATCATGTCTATTGCAAAGAAGAAATATGCTATGGTTATAATGGATGAGTTCACAAGGTACACATGGGTGTACTTCTTGCACAAGAAGACTGAATCTGCATGTACCCTAATTGATCATGTCAGACAGCTGGATAGATTGATCAAAGATTCTGTTAAAATCATAAGGAGTGATAATGGAACTGAGTTCAAGAATTCAATCATGGAAGAGTTCTGTAAAGATCATGGACTTAAACAGGAATTTTCTGCACCTGGAACTCCACAGCAAAATGGAGTTATAGAAAGAAAGAACAGAACTCTCATTGAAGTTGCACGAACAATGCTTGATGAAGCAAAGCTACCAACCTATTTTTGGGCTGAAGCTGTGCAGACTGCTTGTTTTACACAAAATGCTTCTCTTATAAACAAGCATGGAAAAAACACCATATGAGATGGTGAAGAAGAAGCCAAATCTGAAATACTTTCATGTATTTGGTTGCAAGTGTTTTGTTCTTAAGACTCATTCTAAGCAGCTGTCAAAATTTGATCTAAAAGCCGATGAAGGAATTTTTGTTGGATATCCACTTTCCACAAAAGCCTTCAGAGTCTACAATTTAAGAACAAAAGTTGTCATGGAATCTATCAATGTCTCTTTTGATGATAAGAAGATTACTGGATTTGAAGATTTTGATGATCATGATCAGCTGAGATTTGAGAATGAAGATTTAAATTCTGATCCTGAAAATTCTGATCCTGTAAGTTCTGATGGATTAAGTTCTGATGTCATTGAAACTGTGGTAACAACTCCAAAGGAAAATGCACTTGTCCAGGGGGAGCAGGCTGAATATCCTACCACATCTCAAGGCTCTCGAGAAGCATCAGAACCTGTCACTGGCTTTTCAAGTTTTGATTCATCTAGTTCTGATGAGCCCAACTCTGATAATTCTGGAAGCTCTGATTCTTCAACTCCTGAAAAATCAAATTCAAATTCTGAAATCTCAGAGAGCATAACTACAGGGGGGCATCAGAAGATGCTGATGGAGACAACATGGATCATGGGGGAGGATCCAGTTCTAGAGATCAACTTCCATCTGCAAGAAAGTGGACTAAAGCACATACACCTGATTTAATCATTGGAGATCCTGAAGCAGGTGTCAGAACTAGAACTGTAACTTCAAATAAATGTCTCTATCATTCTTTTCTATCTCAGACTAAACCAAAGAAAGTGGAAGAAGCTCTTCAAGATGCTGATTGGGTGCAAGCAGTGCGGGAAGAGTTAAATGAATTTGAAAGAAATAAAGTCTGGACCCTAGTGCCAAGACCAAAGAACAGATCAGTTGTAGGTACAAAATGGGTGTTCAGAAAAAAAACTGACAGTGATGGCATAATTACAAGGAATAAAGCAAGACTGGTTGCTAAGGGCTACTCTCAACAGGAGGGTATTAATTATGATGAAACATTTGTACCTGTTTCTAGATTAGAAGTCATAAGGATCTTTTTGGCTTATGCTGCTCACAAGAAGTTTAAAGTCTTTTAAATGGATATGAAAAGTGCTTTTCTCAATGGAGAATTGGAAGAAGAAGTATATGTTGAACAACCTCCAGGCTTTGTAGATCCCAAATTTCCCAATCATGTCTACAGGCTTAACAAAGCACTTTATGGCCTTAAGCAAGCTCCAAGGACATGGTATGAGACTTTAGCTCAATTCCTTCTGGAAAGTGGATTTCACAGAGGCACAATTGACAAGACTTTATTCTACCTCAACCAAGGAAAGGACTTACTTTTGGTACAGATATATGTTGATGATATCATATTTGGTTCTACTAATTCCAAACTGTGTGAGAAGTTTGCAAAGCTAATGCAGTTAAGATATCAAATGAGTATGATGGGAGAACTCAGCTATTTTCTGGGCCTGCAAGTCAAGCAAACTGAAGAAGGCACTTTTATCTGTCAATGCAAGTATACCAGAAATTTACTGAAGAAATTTGGAATACAAGATTGGACAACTGCATCCACTCCCATGACCACTACAACCAAGTTAGATAAGAATACTAGTAAATTAGTAGATATTACTAACTACAGACGTATGATTGGCTCATTACTCTATCTAACTGCATGTAGACCTGATATCATGTATGCTACCAGTCTTTGTGCAAGATTTTAGGCTGATCCAAGAGAACCTCACTTATTAGCTGTGAAAAGAATTTTCAAGTACCTTAAGGGTACAGCTGATCTAGGATTATGGTATCCTAGGGAATCAGACTTTAAGCTAATTGGTTACTCAGATGCAGATTTTACAGGAAGCAAAATTGACAGGAAAAGCACTAGTGGAAGCTGCCAATTTCTTCAAGGCATGATTGGTTTCTTGGTTTAGCAAGAAACAAAATTCAATTTCCACATCAACTGCAGAAACAGAATATATTGCTGCAGGAAGCTGTTGTGCACAGACTCTTTGGATGAAGAATTAGTTACTGGATTATGGGTTAGAATTTTCTAAAATCCCTATTTATTGTGATAATCAAAGTGTTATTGCTATGACAGGTAATCCAGTTCAACACTCAATGACAAAGCACATCAGCATTAGGTACCATTTCATAAGGGAACATGTGGATGAAGGTATAGTGGAATTGCATTTTGTTCCAACAGATCAACAGCTAGCAGATATCTTCACAAAACCACTATGTGAAGCTACTTTTATAAGATTGGTAAATGAACTTGGAATGGTTTCAAGTTCTTTTTCTAAATATGCTTAGTTTTTGTTCTCATGCATCAGACTTTATGATCAGTGTTTATAGATTGTATTATCTATATGTAATCTGTGCTTAATTTGAAAATTCATTAAATGCTGATTGTTATCTGATGTAGATTTATGTACTCTGATAAGTGTTTTGAATGTTCTGTGACTATTCAATCCAATGAGGATAACTGTGCTAGATGCTGCCCTAGTAGTCTTTAACATACTAATAATCCCATGTTTGAATTAATTGTTTATGTGGAAACTCATTAACACAAGCAGATTCTGATATTGAGCTTAGTCAAGTTTACTTTGTGTATTTTATTACTAAGTCACAAACTAGATTCTTGTTTCTTTTCTGTCAAATTCTGATGTCAGTAAATCTTAAGAATGAACTAAGTGCTGATAAACCTCACTTATCAAAAGAAAAGAAATAAAAGAAAAGAATAAAAGTCAGGTACTCCTTTGAGATCTAGAGTAAAAATATGGAAGGGAAGACCCAAGTGCATTGTTGGTATTAAGTAATATGCATTAGAAAAGCAAAAAATTTCTTGGTGACTTTTCACACTCTATGATTACTGGAGAAATACTCTGATAACAGCATAAATTCTGATAAGCAGTCGTGACTCACTTACACTGAGAAGCCACTGTAAAAAGGAATTTCAAAAGATGCATAAAATGAGCACAAACAGTTGAGGTGGACTCATGCATAAATTTGTTCTATAGTAGACATCATGACTGATGATAGATTTTAAGCATTTTTCTTGGTTATGCCTAATTTCTAAAATGTACTGAAGTTGATCAGACATAAATCTTTATCTGATGTCTTGCTGAATGCACACACTTTCACTCCATATGAATGATGAAAATTATTGTGGTGATTAAGTTGTTTTTGACAAACAGTTAAGTGTCAGTTGCATAAATTCTGAGGACAAGTTCTGATGGAAGTTCTGATGATTAAACTTTGAAGAAAACAAGTCAGTATTTGTATGACGAATCACAGAAAAAGATATTCACTTGTTGAGTACAGAAGCCATGTTCTGATGACTGTTAAAATCTGATATAAGTTAAGTTCTGATATTAAATCCTGATGGACTCTTTGATGCCTATGTGGCATTTTCGTTTACTTGACTTATTTGTGGTAAAATCTGAAACAGTTATATTTAAATCAGAATAATTTGGGTGAGATAAAAATAGTCATAATCATTATGGGTTAGTGGTTAACGTGTATGTCTTGAAAAACTGCATTAGCACAATAATTGTTAATTATTTCCCGTGCCCATTAACTCTTGCTTTAAATCTTTTACTGACTGGTATTATGACACAGCAGTCTAGGGAGTCGATGGATCATTATTTTTACTTGTAATTGTTAACAAGTCCTCGCGTCCCTTGGTATTCTATTGGCTATTTAAACCGACTATTCTTTCAGCCAAAACATCTTTTATTTTCTCACAAACTCATTCTCTTTTTATTCTTATCAACAAAAATGGTTCGTTTCAACCTATTCCTGAACTATGAAACCTTCAATATCGAGTTGAGTTGTGATGATTGGCAACAGGAGTGGCATGTCACTGCCATTCCTCAAGAGATCTGGAACTCAGTTCCACAAGAGGTTCACACAGACCTCTTGTTCTTTTCGATGGACTACCACCTCCATCTTGATCGTCTGGAAGAGGAAAGGAGAGAAGCTCTCTGTCAGCAAGAATGGATCATCCGTCTTGCAGTGTTGTTCGTCAACAACAGAAGGAGCTAGTCGATAAGTCTTCTTAGACTAGGACTAAGGCTGTTGATGTTAAGAATCTTAGAATAGGACTATCTTGTAATTTTTGCATGTAATTGATAAATTTCATGAAATGTACTCATCTGATATATTAATGAAATTTCCTTTAAATTGCAAGATTTGTTCTTTATTTCTCAAATTATGTGACTGTGCATGTTTTAATTGCAATTTATTAATCTTTACTTCATCGATTTTTTAACTTTATCCTGTGATGAATATTTTTCTTTAATAATGGTTAATAATAAATTTTGATTTGAGGAAACAATTGAAGCACGGGTTCATGCATCTGAACCTGTGATAATTGAAGTTGAGAATATTACTTCTCAGAAAGAAAAAGCAGCTCAAAGTTCTAATACTTTGAAAAGGAAATTTGTACATTCTGATGCTGCTGAAGCAACTCCTTCATTGGCAAGGAGATTGAAGAAAATGAAGGCAAGGGGGTATTTGGCTAAAGCTATCTCAGAAGATACTGAAGAAGTTGAGGAAGGGGATCAGGAATCTCTGATCTCACATGAACCGATTATCATTGAAGCCCTTCCAGCTCAAGCCAAAAAAACTGCTTCCAATACAGTTTTTACTCCTCCTGTCTCTCCTATTAAAGCTACAAATGATGCTAAAGAACAAACTGATAATTCTGAAATAGATATTCATAATTTGAATACCTGAAGTTCTTTATCTGGAAGCCTCATCTACATCAAAAACACCAGCTCTGGAGATAAATTCTGCTAATCAGAATTTAGATGATGTTATTCCTGAATCTCCAGTTGCTTCATGTAATAACCCCAATTTTTGGGAAATTTTTGAAACCCTTATGAATAGTGTTTTTGCTGAATGAGAAAACTTTTCATGCCACACTATGTAGGGGTTCTGATATGGATATTCTGAGATTTTATTAGTACTTTATATGGGATATAAGTGTATGTAAAGATCGTCAGAATCCAAATCCGAACACTTTGATTTTTCCCGGAAATTCACAAGATACGGAGAGAATTGAGTATAAGGTAACAGGATAAAAAGGATTTAAATTAAAGGATTATAGGAGAGGATCATAAAAGAAATATAATATATTGAGAAAGGTTAAGGGAACCTAAGTGATAAGATCCCGGGTATGATCCCTCAAACGATAAACGAGAACGAAAGATAAGCGAACCGTAAAACAAATAAGTGACCAAGAGACAAGCTTGTACAAGAAGCCAGGGATTGTGACATCATCAAACCACAAGGTGTGGACAAGTGGGAGCATTATGACATGTGCAAGGTGACATAAGCATGACATGGGAAGGAAGGAGGTGTGGTGGCTTTGTAACCACACAAATTCAAGGGCAAGAAGGTAATTGACTAAAGCAAGCACAAAAACCAAGCAACCAAGCCAAGCAAATCATTTTTCATCAAAATCAAAAAGAAACCAAGGCATTGTTCTTCATGCTCTCGGCCAAAACAGAATCAGAACACTAAAACTGCTGTATCTCCTTCATTTCTCACTCAAATATTGTGTTCTATAGCTCATTGGAAAGGTATTGAGATGGCCTACAACTCTTGTTCACAAGTCTCGTCCAAATAATCATGGTAAGACCCTCATTTTTACAGTTCTTTAAATCGGACTTTTAGAAACTTCAAAGCCTAACTTTGTGTTCTTGATTTCTTTGGAAAGATCAAGCTTGTAGGAGGCTCCCTAAGGCTTCCTAGCAACTTAACACCTCCCAAGGAAGGTATAAACTTCAAACCCTAGCCTTTACTTTATTTGTTAGTAAGTTTAATGGTTGGTGTTGTGAAATGAGAAGCATGGATTGTGATTATTAGTAGTTTGGTTTGATTTGGAAGTGTTTTGGTAATTGAAGCTTGATTATAGTTCATAGGTCTTGATTGTGGTTGTTTGAGTTGAAAACCTTGGAGATTATGGACTGATGTGGTATGGTTTAGGTGAAGTTTTGTTGTATTGATGGTTATGAGTTGGTTGGTGGTTAATTGGAGTAGTTTAAACATTGGTAATCGCGTAAACATAGCCGTCGTAACGTCCGATTTTCTTTGGACTGTTTTTGTGCATAACATTAGGACCCGAGAACACCCTGCTAGATTATGACCACTGCCATTTTTAGATAGCTCATGTTACGAGCTTCGTTTTGATATGTAGTTCGTTCGATTCCGATGCACGGTTTAGGAGAAACGACCGTTTCAAGTAACGGCGTTTCGCGAACGAAACTTTTCCCCTCGCCTTACTTTGAAACATAGGTTAAAGACCAAAAAGGGTTAATTAATGTATGAAACATTTATGGTAAGTGTGTTAGGCAGTTGGTAAGACACTCGCGAAGGAATCGCTTTAAAACTCGTAAAGGTTAAATTATTAAAAATGGTGGAGCCGAGGGTACCCGAGCGACTTAAGCAAATCAGTGAGCGCAAAACAAGCGTTAGAGTCTAAGTTAGTTAAAGTATAGAATTACAAGTGATTTTGGTTTAATTCCAACTTAATTGTTGTTTATAGGTTACCAGACTCGTCCCGAGCCATTCGTAACCCCCAGTCGCTCAGGCAAGTATTCTATCCGTTATACTGTTGTTGTGATGTATATATGTATATGCATTATCTTGCGATAGATGCATGATGTTTATATTAGCAAATGTTGCGATATATTGTAGCATGTGATATGGTATATATGCATGCCTGTTTCATATTCTTGATATATATATCTGTTGGTTCAAATGCTTATTCGTTGCATAATACCTATGCTAGAGATAAGCGGTATTTGCGTATACCCTTAGTATAGGGACCCAAAGGTGAAAATATTTTCTAAAACCGGGAGTCGAGGATCCCGAGTAGATTTTGTATATATATGGATATGGATATATATATATATATATATATTTATATATGGTTATAGTTTTCCAAACTATTAATCGAATAAGGTTTATTCGATAACTTTAAACTTTATTTATTATTGAATATTATTTTGAATATTCATTCGAGGGCTTATGACTCTTTTATATTATTTATTGAATATTATTTTGAATATTCATTCGAGGGCTTATGACTCTTTTATATTATTTATTGAATATTATTTGAATATTCATTCGAGGTATTATGACTCAGCTTATTTTATTTATTGAATATTATTTGAATATTCATTTGAGGATCTATGACTCCGATTATTTGCTGAAATATATTCTTTATTTTATTAAAGAATAAGATGTCAATAATCAAACTTATTTTCGATTATTCAAAATAAAGATAATACTTTCATATAAGTATATCTTTGGTTATTTAATGTTATTTCAAGTATAAGTTTTAATACTTCTACTTCAATTATTTTTATAAAGATTATTCTTTATGGGAATATTATTTAAATAATAATATTCAGTCATTTTCTAAATATTCTGAGGACTGATTTACTTCATTAAATCAGCTTTACTCCAAACACTCTTTAAAGTGTTTTCGAGTCTTCAAAATGATTTTTAAAAGTCAGAGCGGATCCCAAAACTCATTTTTATATTTAAGATCTTCCTTTTTAAAGGGGATTTAAATACTCGCTCAAAACCTGGGGAATCCGGCTCTGTGGTGTATTTTATATTCGCAACGAGGTTGCAGATTTGGTAAATGAATTGATTACTTGCCCAACGTTCGGGAAGTAAGCCCATCTCATTGAGTCGGCATAAGCGACAGGCCGGGGTACGGTCTATTATTGTGTAAGTGGCTGGGTGGCAGTCCATCAACGCGTGAGGGGCCGGGGTACGGTCGAGCGCGAGGTCCTAATGCGGCCAGGGTGATGACCGGTGAGGAATTCATCCATCTACAGTAGAAAAGGTTACTTATTGGTATCTTTGCCTGATCAGCGAGATATCGGGTTTATGCCAAAATTCTTTTCCTTTCCAAAATACATTGGATGTTTCAAACTCTGTTCATACTTTACATAACAGAGGTTCCAGGAAATGTTTAAGAGATATATATATGTGGATATATATATATCGGGACTAAATAAAGTATCTCGTAACTTTATTTCATTCAATAATATTTCAAAGATTGAATCTATTTAAATCTTGTCTTGTAGTCTCATCTATGTGATGAACTTTTGAAACTGATTATAACTTGAACGGTGGTAGTTCAAGTAGTATTTGGAAAAGATATAAGTATATTGGAGTACCTTATAACTTCATCTTTTAAACTTATATCTAGTTAATAATTGTCTTATGAATGACAAAGATTTTTAGAAAAACGTTGAGACAAGGTTAGATATATGAGATCACCTTGCAACGATATTTTTTTTTACAGTTATACACTGGAACTTTGTGTATATTATGCATGGAAGAGGACTTCCAATATTTTGAAAAGTATATATGTATATATACTGAATATTTTGCGACTTCATCGCATTAAGATATCAACTTGGTTCATTTCTTTTGACCAAGACTTTCATGAGTACTATGAGAAGGCTCATATATTGTAAATCATTATACATATTATTTTGGTGGGCTTGCTGCTCACCCTTGCTTTATTTCTTCATCACACAACAACAGTTAGGAAAGATGGCCAGACTCCAGCAGACCCAGCGCAAGCGCGTGGGAAGCGTCCCGCGTCTTCCCGATGATGTTGTAGCTGCTATAGCTGCAGAGGTAGATCCATGGTAGATCAGACCATCTACTTTTGAGAATCAAATTATGTATAATTATAACTTGTGGCAGATAATGGCAATTAACTGTAAATTTATCAAGTAATCATCTTGGGTTGTAATAACTGTTAAATGGTGGATTCAAAGACTTGTATTTATTTTAATTTCATCTCTGAGACTATAACGGGTTGTGGTGTGTGTTAGTATGGGGTCACAGCATGAGGTTATTTATTATTAATTAAGTGAAGTGATATTGTGGAAAGAAAGACCGTGACAACCCGGATCCCCGACCCCGGATCTGGGGGTGTTACAGAAATGGTATCAGAGCTAAGCGTTATAAACCTCAGAGATGATGTGACGTTAAGATAATAAGTTCACAAAGATAATAAGAACTCTTGCCAAGTTCATAGTCGGGCTACCTAACGTAGTACTGACAGTTAAAACCCTTATGGGAACCCTTATAAATATCGTGATAGGAGCGTAGTTCGTTATCGTATATGGTAGCGGGACTCCGAACCCTGAGGTTGAGGAGCAACAGCGCGATGATGTTTTATTACTAATTGGAGATCGGATTGTGGATCCGATAGAGTGTCCTAATACAGGACCGGATGATGTTGATATTGAGGATATAGCAGTTGAGGATGTTGTCCTAGAAGGGATAGTTGTTGAGGAGGATCCCATGGAGGGTCCTGACAAGATTGGATAAAGGACCACTGATGAATTGATGACCATGGTTAGGTCAACTACCAGAGGTAGGATTGGTCGATCACTACCGGAGGTTCGTTCAAGTTTGTAAAGATAGTAGCCCCCTTTAACGCGGCTTACTCGTAAGACTGAGAAGTTCGAATGGACAGAGAAATGCGAGAACAACTTTTAAGAACCGAAGCAAAGGTTGGTGACGTTCCCTATGTTGGCGTTGCCGGATGGAAAATGAGATTTTGTGATTTGTAAGTGACGCTTCGCATAAGGAATTAGGGTGCTTCTTATATAGCACAGCAAGATAATCGCGTCTGCGTCAAGACAATTAAGGTAATATGAAATTCGATATCCCCGCCCATGAGCTTAGGCTCGTGGCAATAGTTTTACCCTAAAGATTGGAGGCACTACTTGTATGGAGAGAAGTGCGAGAATTACCTAAGCCATAAGTGCTCTAGTACATTTTCACGTAGAAAGAGCTCAACATATGCCAGAGGAGGCAGTTAGAGCTAATCAAGAATTATGATTGGGAGATTCTTTATCATTCGGGGAAAGCCAATATGGTGGCTTATGCCCTTAGTAAAAAGGAGAGACTCAAGATGATAATGTCTTTGGGAGAAGTGATAAGAGATTTTGAGAAAATGGAAATAGAAGTGAAGGTAACCGGAGCCGGTACCAAAAAGCTGTTTGAGATTGCAATACAGCCCGAATTATTGGAAAAGGTCATATTGTGCCAGAAAAAGTTATGAGTGAAGGCAGAGAGCCAACAATTAGATAAAAGATTAATATCGAGAAAGATGATAAGGGAATAATGAGGTATTCCTATAGAATTTGGGTTCCGAAAGTTCAAGAGCGTAAGGATGAGAACTTAGATGAGAGCCATAGTTTGAGGAATAAGATTTAGAGCAAACCCTGAACGTGATAGTCAGGGAGGTCGCCATCAAGATAGAAGGAACCCATGACATAATGGAGTGGAAAATGAGGATTTTAAATTAAAAGATGACCCCAATTATGGGGAGTAGGATGGAACATTTCATACTAAGGAAACAGAAAGTCGAGTAAGGAAAGGAGACCCGAGACGGTACTCCTATACGGCAATTCATGGACCTGTCTAAAGAGAACTTAGACTATTATCCCCAACCACCACCCTGAGGAGACAGTTAGGTGAGAAATTCTTTCAGGACCTTTAAATCGCTAAGCTCTCAGAGTTCCAAGGAACAGGCTGACCCAGCCGGGGCAAGAGCCTGGCTAAAGGAAATATAGGAATCATTTGAGATTCAAAATGATTGATGAACCACAAAAGACTGTTTGTATCACTCACCCTCCTAAGAGAGAGACCACCCGCTGGTGAAAGGCCAAGGAAGGCACGGAGCAAGAGATTATAATAAACTGATTTAAGTTCAGTCAATTGTTTTCAGGAAAGTACTTCCCAAGGTTATGGAGATAATGTAAAAGCTTTAGAGCCAAAACAAAGGAAGACGAGTATGATGAATTATGAATCTAAGCTGTAAAAGTTGTTAAGATTCGTTCTGAAGACGCGAATCCAGAATGACGGGATGTTTGAAATCAATACTTATGTTGTGTTAGTTCATGAAATAATGATAAGAGAAAGGAAAATAAAAAGAAACTGAAGTGGAAAGGAATATAAAGGCAATAGAGTTTGATGTATGATAAGGGAGTTGGGTATGAGAAAACCCTAAAGACTCGTAGCAATAGACATAGAAAAGTATGTAATTGTCAGGATGAGGATGATTCACCATGAGTTAAAATTGATGGTTGAAGGCATAAGAGATACATATATTGTACCCCCTTTAAGTTGGGAGGATTCGAGGAAACCTTGAGATAGTTCGAAGGATAAATAATGAGACGCGGATAGACTGAGGAGACAAGAAGTAAGAAAATTAGGAAAATTGGATGAAGGAAGTGACATGTGAAGTGTAAGACCGGTGGCTTGATACCCAGAAAGGGAGACGCCAGGTATGAAAGATATCCCAATATTGAGGTGACTGTTGAGATAAACAACAAAAGTAAATAAGGAATTATTAAGAAGAAGTTCATGTTGAACATGACCAATATCTTCCAGAACATCCATGTTATCATTACCAAATCAGGAAAGACAAGCGGATAACCGTTGTTATCTTTTGGAGGCTATATGGATTGACCTTAATTTGAATAAGGATGCTATTATGAAGTTAGGTATAGACTATCGAGGTGGAAATGATTGAACAAGATACCCTTATCAGGGATATATGACTTTATTTATCCATGGAAGGATGCTTGTACCTTTTTAGAGGTGGAATTAAGGATAGAACATCGGTAACTTAAAACGAATCCTAGGGGAATGCATAAAGGTTGGCATTTCACCCTTAATAGGGATAGTATGAGTTTTGACAGTATGAATTGGAAAGGGTTAAGGTAATAATAACCTTTAAGGATCAGTGGAGAAATTTTTCAGAAGTAAATAGACAATGGTTCTAGTATCAGTAAATGGTATTTGATATGCCCTGTATATAGGGAATACAGGAGGAACGATTGAAGGATAACCTTAGAGGTTTTACAAGGAGAAGGGAAATATTCGAAATTCTCAAGAATAAAAATGTTGATAAAGGAAATATGACATAATTATAATGATGCCAAGTGGGGCACGTGTTAAACCACGAGAAAGTATGGATCGAACCAGTAAAGGTCGAAATTATTCAGGGCAATTAAGACTTAAGATAAAAGATGTTCTAAGTATGATTGAGAGTCAGTCATGACAGTGATTAACCTCTAACGACTGAGGCAATAACTTATGGAAAAATGGTGATATTTTTTTTTTACTCATCAGATTTTAAGGAATACATCTTCACAAAAGCAGTGATTGAAATAAGGTAGGAAATTTATTTGGAGGTGGTTAAAATGACATTGACTATAAGGAAATTTTAATATCAGGAAAGGCCAAAGAGGTGGCCGACACTTTAAAGGTAAGAGGATAATTATAGGCGCTTGTGCCAGAGGAATACAGTGATGATGGTTAAAACTGTGAAGGTTGTATTATGGTTTGGAAGATTGACATTCCTTCTGATGACTGTGCAATACCCAACCGTAATAGTAGTTGGTAAAAGTTTAATTCGTGTAATCGCCATGAACGGGCTATCTATCTTAGGAGGTCCTATCTTGGGATAAGCCAGGACCATGTTTCCAAAAGGACTAGACGAACCTTTGAGTTAAGTCTTCTATTTAAGGCATATGATTAAGAATGGTATTAACCTGCTACCGTTGCTTTGATTGAAACTCTTCTGCACTTTTATCTGCTTCATGTCATGTATGTATGTCAGGATCAGGAGTGTTCTTCATGAATCAGGAATGGTGATTATGTTACCTCCTTAGAAGGATTTGATACGAGATGTATGGACTCCGTATGGTTAGTTATTAAGATTTCATGGAAAATGAATGACTACAGTGGGTCAGTGGTGGACCATAGTAAGGCAGCAATGATTCTGCGAGTAGTGAGCTGATTACAACCATGAGAGTTGTATTGGAATGGGTGTTGAGATTGAGTACCACTAATCGGGTCGTGGTAGTGTATAAGTTATCATTGATAGACTAATTAAGTAGAGTATCTACATAGTGAATTATTATTCTTTCTTATCAATAGAGAGTCGTATTATTATACGAGGAAGGTTGCGGTGCAAGCATAGAATTCAAGTAACGATGATGTCTAGAATGAGATCCCAGATTCGATTTTCGATGTCGAGGGAGTTTCAAAGGTAATTGTGTATAAGCTCGAGGAAGAGCATGGGTCCATAGAATGATGGACGGGATAGCGAAAATATTTAGGCACGTGAAATGCGATGCTATAATACTTGATGTTGATATAAATACATATATGTTTTGTTCTTCCATGACAAACCTCTATAGTTCAGAGGTAGATTCCAAGCCAGATATTTTATGGCAATATTTTTACATATATATGCAATTCTCTTCAGTTCGCTCTTTTCTCTTCTTTTCATTTCATGTAAGCTGAGAAGAACAACCCTTCCAGAAGGGGAGGTATTGCCGAATGACTATCTATCTTTGTGATAGAAGCCTAGTAGGATACCACATGTTGTTTAATTGCTTGTCAAGTACTAAAGGCTGGCCACCTTCTGTACTAACTATGCGATATAACAAGTGTTCATGATCATAGTGATCTCTCAACAAATTCCTTTACTTCTATTTGATTGATCAAATTTTGGAAAATAGAAACAACTGAAAAAGGAGTAATAAAGTAGTGGTAGTATGCGGAATGGAAACACATTCGTGATACTAAGGTTGTCGTGGTCATTAAAAGGTTATAGAACGCTAACGAGCAAAAGTATAACTAGTATAATATTAGGAACGGAAGGTTGTAGCGATTATGAACTAGAAAAGAATGGGTATTAAGAAGCAAAAGCTCTAATGCTAAACGCTATAATGAGAGTCTGTGCAATAGACTTGAAAGAATTTGGAATGATCACTTAACGCGGATTTAGTTATATCACGACAATAGATCATATGTCATTATCGAGGTGTCACCTTATGAGATCCTTGAGGGAAGATAATGTCGATCTCCCTTATGTTAGGATGAAGTTGTAGAGCGCAAGATGCTCGGACCCGCAGTAGTCCAAAGGACCAGGATATAATAGATCTAATCAGAGGACGGCTGGTAGTAACCCAAGATGGACATAAGAGGTATGCTGATTTGACTCAAAAAAGGACAAAGAGTATGAAATAGGGGGCCTAGTAATGTTATAGGTATCCCCTTGGAAACCCTTGAAAAGGATTGATGAGGTTCGGAAAGAAAGGAAAGCTAAGTCTACAATTTGTTGGACCCTTGGATATATTAAGACGTTTGGGAAGTTAGCATAGGAGCTAGCCCTACCCCCGAACCTGTAGCAAGTTCATAACGTGTTCCACGTATCAATGTTATGGAAGTGTAATTCGGATGCCAGACAAATAGGGGCATATGAGCGCATAGACATGCAACCAGACGTAACCTATATGGAGCAACCAGGAAGGGTATAGAGTAAAAAGGAACGAGTGCTTAGGAGAAGGGTTATCAAACTAGTAAGAGTTTGATGGTAGAACCACAATGTGGGAAAATTTACTCGAGAGTTAGAAAGTGCAATGCTAAGAGAGTATCCCTATTCACTTTCTATCTGATTCCGGGACGGAATCCTTTTAAGGAGGGGAGACTGTAATAACCCCAATTTTTGGGAAATTTTTGAAACCCTTATGAATAGTGTTTTTGCTGAATGAGAAAACTTTTCATGCCACACTATGTAGGGGTTCTGATATGGATATTCTGAGATTTTATTAGTACTTTATATGGGATATAAGTGTATGTAAAGATCGTCAGAATCCAAATCCGAACACTTTGATTTTTCCCGGAAATTCACAAGATACGGAGAGAATTGAGTATAAGGTAACAGGATAAAAAGGATTTAAATTAAAGGATTATAGGAGAGGATCATAAAAGAAATATAATATATTGAGAAAGGTTAAGGGAACCTAAGTGATAAGATCCCGGGTATGATCCCTCAAACGATAAACGAGAACGAAAGATAAGCGAACCGTAAAACAAATAAGTGACCAAGAGACAAGCTTGTACAAGAAGCCAGGGATTGTGACATCATCAAACCACAAGGTGTGGACAAGTGGGAGCATTATGACATGTGCAAGGTGACATAAGCATGACATGGGAAGGAAGGAGGTGTGGTGGCTTTGTAACCACACAAATTCAAGGGCAAGAAGGTAATTGACTAAAGCAAGCACAAAAACCAAGCAACCAAGCCAAGCAAATCATTTTTCATCAAAATCAAAAAGAAACCAAGGCATTGTTCTTCATGCTCTCGGCCAAAACAGAATCAGAACACTAAAACTGCTGTATCTCCTTCATTTCTCACTCAAATATTGTGTTCTATAGCTCATTGGAAAGGTATTGAGATGGCCTACAACTCTTGTTCACAAGTCTCGTCCAAATAATCATGGTAAGACCCTCATTTTTACAGTTCTTTAAATCGGACTTTTAGAAACTTCAAAGCCTAACTTTGTGTTCTTGATTTCTTTGGAAAGATCAAGCTTGTAGGAGGCTCCCTAAGGCTTCCTAGCAACTTAACACCTCCCAAGGAAGGTATAAACTTCAAACCCTAGCCTTTACTTTATTTGTTAGTAAGTTTAATGGTTGGTGTTGTGAAATGAGAAGCATGGATTGTGATTATTAGTAGTTTGGTTTGATTTGGAAGTGTTTTGGTAATTGAAGCTTGATTATAGTTCATAGGTCTTGATTGTGGTTGTTTGAGTTGAAAACCTTGGAGATTATGGACTGATGTGGTATGGTTTAGGTGAAGTTTTGTTGTATTGATGGTTATGAGTTGGTTGGTGGTTAATTGGAGTAGTTTAAACATTGGTAATCGCGTAAACATAGCCGTCGTAACGTCCGATTTTCTTTGGACTGTTTTTGTGCATAACATTAGGACCCGAGAACACCCTGCTAGATTATGACCACTGCCATTTTTAGATAGCTCATGTTACGAGCTTCGTTTTGATATGTAGTTCGTTCGATTCCGATGCACGGTTTAGGAGAAACGACCGTTTCAAGTAACGGCGTTTCGCGAACGAAACTTTTCCCCTCGCCTTACTTTGAAACATAGGTTAAAGACCAAAAAGGGTTAATTAATGTATGAAACATTTATGGTAAGTGTGTTAGGCAGTTGGTAAGACACTCGCGAAGGAATCGCTTTAAAACTCGTAAAGGTTAAATTATTAAAAATGGTGGAGCCGAGGGTACCCGAGCGACTTAAGCAAATCAGTGAGCGCAAAACAAGCGTTAGAGTCTAAGTTAGTTAAAGTATAGAATTACAAGTGATTTTGGTTTAATTCCAACTTAATTGTTGTTTATAGGTTACCAGACTCGTCCCGAGCCATTCGTAACCCCCAGTCGCTCAGGCAAGTATTCTATCCGTTATACTGTTGTTGTGATGTATATATGTATATGCATTATCTTGCGATAGATGCATGATGTTTATATTAGCAAATGTTGCGATATATTGTAGCATGTGATATGGTATATATGCATGCCTGTTTCATATTCTTGATATATATATCTGTTGGTTCAAATGCTTATTCGTTGCATAATACCTATGCTAGAGATAAGCGGTATTTGTGTATACCCTTAGTATAGGGACCCAAAGGTGAAAATATTTTCTAAAACCGGGAGTCGAGGATCCCGAGTAGATTTTGTATATATATGGATATGGATATATATATATATATATTTATTTATATATGGTTATAGTTTTCCAAACTATTAATCGAATAAGGTTTATTCGATAACTTTAAACTTTATTTATTATTGAATATTATTTTGAATATTCATTCGAGGGCTTATGACTCTTTTATATTATTTATTGAATATTATTTTGAATATTCATTCGAGGGCTTATGACTCTTTTATATTATTTATTGAATATTATTTGAATATTCATTCGAGGTATTATGACTCAGCTTATTTTATTTATTGAATATTATTTGAATATTCATTTGAGGATCTATGACTCCGATTATTTGCTGAAATATATTCTTTATTTTATTAAAGAATAAGATGTCAATAATCAAACTTATTTTCGATTATTCAAAATAAAGATAATACTTTCATATAAGTATATCTTTGGTTATTTAATGTTATTTCAAGTATAAGTTTTAATACTTCTACTTCAATTATTTTTATAAAGATTATTCTTTATGGGAATATTATTTAAATAATAATATTCAGTCATTTTCTAAATATTCTGAGGACTGATTTACTTCATTAAATCAGCTTTACTCCAAACACTCTTTAAAGTGTTTTCGAGTCTTCAAAATGATTTTTAAAAGTCAGAGCGGATCCCAAAACTCATTTTTATATTTAAGATCTTCCTTTTTAAAGGGGATTTAAATACTCGCTCAAAACCTGGGGAATCCGGCTCTGTGGTGTATTTTATATTCGCAACGAGGTTGCGGATTTGGTAAATGAATTGATTACTTGCCCAACGTTCGGGAAGTAAGCCCATCTCATTGAGTCGGCATAAGCGACAGGCCGGGGTACGGTCTATTATTGTGTAAGTGGCTGGGTGGCAGTCCATCAACGCGTGAGGGGCCGGGGTACGGTCGAGCGCGAGGTCCTAATGCGGCCAGGGTGATGACCGGTGAGGAATTCATCCATCTACAGTAGAAAAGGTTACTTATTGGTATCTTTGCCTGATCAGCGAGATATCGGGTTTATGCCAAAATTCTTTTCCTTTCCAAAATACATTGGATGTTTCAAACTCTGTTCATACTTTACATAACAGAGGTTCCAGGAAATGTTTAAGAGATATATATATGTGGATATATATATATATCGGGACTAAATAAAGTATCTCGTAACTTTATTTCATTCAATAATATTTCAAAGATTGAATCTATTTAAATCTTGTCTTGTAGTCTCATCTATGTGATGAACTTTTGAAACTGATTATAACTTGAACGGTGGTAGTTCAAGTAGTATTTGGAAAAGATATAAGTATATTGGAGTACCTTATAACTTCATCTTTTAAACTTATATCTAGTTAATAATTGTCTTATGAATGACAAAGATTTTTAGAAAAACGTTGAGACAAGGTTAGATATATGAGATCACCTTGCAACGATATTTTTTTTTACAGTTATACACTGGAACTTTGTGTATATTATGCATGGAAGAGGACTTCCAATATTTTGAAAAGTATATATGTATATATACTGAATATTTTGCGACTTCATCGCATTAAGATATCAACTTGGTTCATTTCTTTTGACCAAGACTTTCATGAGTACTATGAGAAGGCTCATATATTGTAAATCATTATACATATTATTTTGGTGGGCTTGCTGCTCACCCTTGCTTTATTTCTTCATCACACAACAACAGTTAGGAAAGATGGCCAGACTCCAGCAGACCCAGCGCAAGCGCGTGGGAAGCGTCCCGCGTCTTCCCGATGATGTTGTAGCTGCTATAGCTGCAGAGGTAGATCCATGGTAGATCAGACCATCTACTTTTGAGAATCAAATTATGTATAATTATAACTTGTGGCAGATAATGGCAATTAACTGTAAATTTATCAAGTAATCATCTTGGGTTGTAATAACTGTTAAATGGTGGATTCAAAGACTTGTATTTATTTTAATTTCATCTCTGAGACTATAACGGGTTGTGGTGTGTGTTAGTATGGGGTCACAGCATGAGGTTATTTATTATTAATTAAGTGAAGTGATATTGTGGAAAGAAAGACCGTGACAACCCGGATCCCCGACCCCGGATCTGGGGGTGTTACACTTCACACACTTGAGCTATCAGAACACAATGAGTCTTCCTCAAGTTCTGATGACAGTGTTTCTGCTGAGACTCCAGTACCTATTCTGGGCAAGGAAGAATTGGTGAAGAAATTTGTTGAAAATGAAGCACCTATTCCTTGGGAGGATACTCACAGAGGTGTTGAGTGGACCAAGAAGTGGAATCAATCTAATTTTATTCCATGTTCTAAATTTCTGACAGAGCATATTGCAAAGGCTGATGAGTTGCTCACAAATGCTGATTACAAGACACAGCTCAAGATCACATCTCTGTCAACAAAACATCTTCAAGGTCTACATACTGCTACTCATGAAAAGGTTAATACACTCAGAGAACAAGCTGATAAGATAGATCAAGTACTCAAGCTTGACAAACACAGGTATATCAGACCTATTTCTGAAAAAGTTGCAGCCATTGAGAAAACTCAAGAGAAGTAACAGGCCCAAATTGCTGAGGTTCTGGTTAATCAAGCTTCTAAGAAAGCTCAATTGGATGAAATCCAATCTTTAGTTGAACTTCTTCTTTCTCTCTTACTTCCTGATGATGCCAAAAAGGGGGAGAAGGTAGTTAAGTCCAAATGCTCACCTACTCAAGAACTGAAGAAAAAGGATGATGTAAGTGATGACCAGGGAAACTCTGAGAAGAGCAGAGGTCAAAGAAAAGTTCAAGGAAAATTTTCTATTCAGAACAAGTCAAGTTCTGATGCTGTGAATGCACAAAGACTGAAGTCAAGTGGTGATAAACAAAGTCTGATGTCAAGTTCTGATATTCTGATTCAGTCAGGATCTGAAGACTCTCAGGGGTTTTTGCAAACTCTGAAGTTAAAGGGGAAGCAGACCACTATTTATTACAAAGATCCTAAAATCCAGACACTTGATGAGGAGATAGCAAGAAGATTATTTCTGAAACACAATCCGGGAATGGATTTAGAAACTCTCAAGGAGGAAGAAAAGAAAAATCCTAAGTCTAAAGCTTCTGAAGCAAAGAAACCTCCAAGGCCTAAGGAGAAAGGCATTGTGATCAAGGAGAAATCAATCACTGAGGCATCTAAATCCAAAACAAGATCACAAATTGAGATTGATTCTAAATCAAAAGGAAAAGAAAAGGTTGGTGAACCTTTAAAGAAAAAGAAAAATTCTTCCATTCCAGTCTATCAAACTACATTGCATGATGATGATTTGATAAAAGATGAAACTGTTCAAATTCTGAAAAGAAGAAGGATAAGTGAAGATTCTAAAACAATCTCTGACACTGCTCAAGTTGTTTTTCAGAATAAAGGACAGCAAGCTATAGAAGAAACAACAAATTTTGATCAAGTTGATTTGGACAAAATGACAATTGCTGATAAGAAGAAGCTGTTATGGAAGAAAGATACTCCAGTTGAACCTAAATCCAATCTCATGATGAGTCAACTGGCTACATTTGGGTTGAGATCCAAGCAAGCTAGAGATACAGCTGGATTAGGTTCTGACGAAGAGAAGATTCAAACAGGAGTAGAGGTTACTCTAAAAGGTCCTTTCATATTGACAGACAAGCCATATGAACAAATCAAATAAAGACACCTTGACAAGGTCTTGTCTGCTCAAGTTGTGATAGATGCTCATGATAAGGAGAATCTAAAAGAGAAATTGATCTTATTTCTTAATGATGGAAGGACTTATAGATTAGCTGATTCTGATGTATTAAAGAAGACTATCAGAGAGCTTCAACATATTCATTATCTTCTGGAAGTAAAATCTGATGTTACAAGAAGATGGTCAGAATATATATTTTGAAGGCTATAAGAGATCTATTCAGAATCTCTGGTACAAAGACTTCTCATTACAGTCCAATGATTACTGAAGGTGATGGAAGAGAAATTCCTATGCTGAAGAATTCTGCTAAGGTGGAAGTTATTCTGAAAGGAAGATGCTTATGTTATAATGAAAACTCTTCACATCCTAAGGTTATCAGACTTGGTGATGGACTTGAAAGAACATCCATTTAAGCTCTCAGAACAGCCATTTATCAAATTGGTGATAGTAAAGAAGAAGAACTGATCCAGGTCAAAGCACAGTTAGCTGAAGTTTTGAAGAAAGCTGAAGATAATCTGATAAGAGGTTTTGTTAAGAATCATTATGGATTCAGATTGATTCAGTGATGCTGGTAAAGCTGGATGTTTTATAAGTTGTAATTATTTGTTTAGTCAAACTCTTATTGCATTTGAACTTAAATGTTTTTGACATCATCAAAACTATTAACTTGTACATTCTTGCATAATTTACAAGTTGGGAGAGATTGTTGAATATATTTGAGATGTCATGTGTAATATGTTTCATGTTTAGTTCTCAGATCTTAATAAACAGGAAATATCTGTTCTTACTAGAATCAGGACTTACTAGAAGTCAGAACTTAAGGATATCAGAACTTAGATTATCAGAAGATAATATTAGAAGATGGATATCAGAACATAAGTACTTGAGGACTTACAGTTAAGGAAGGAAGCTGATTTACAGGAAAGAAGATAGAGACTAATACAACAAGAAGATATGCAAGGAAAGAGTTCGAGGACTAGAAGAATTATAAGATATCTGGTTGATATATTTTAGGAGACATAATTATATTCCATATTAACTAGAAGTTATCTTGTAAATGTATGTCTATATAAACACAGACATAGGTTTACTCTATAAGAGTTACGATCATCGAGAAGATCATATATTGTAACCTAGCAGCTCTCGTGATATTTGTTCATCACTGAGAGAGAACAGTTCCATTGTAACAGAGTTTGTTATATCGAATACATCTATTTTCTGTTACTTGTGCTTTAAATCGATTTGATTGTATTCTACACTATATTCAACCCTCTTCTATAGTGTTGTGTGACCTAACAATAGTCCTCCGACTGAAGGTTCTGAATGATCAGACGATCCTGGGATAAAAGAATCTGCCATTGTCGCTATCTGACAATCGCGTCGTTAGATAAGAATCTCGAATCTCATCATAAATCATACCGAAACCTACTATACCGTCGCACTCAACCTCTTGGCGTTCTATTTTTTTCTATTTCTTAATTCTATTCTTACCCTCTACCCATTCCCGACAATCTAGGCTTGTTTCAGTGACTTATAACCTATAACTCTGATACCAAACCTGTGATGCCCTCCAAACCCGGGTCAGAAGTTTGGGGTTCACAATACACACACTCAATATATATACCTGCTTATAAAAGTAATATATATAAAGACCCTACTTACCATAACCATGGATCGCAACAGGTTAAAGTATGAAAATAAGCCACAACCTTAACTTTTATTATATTGTTCCAAATCCCAACTAGTTCCGCTTATAATTGATAATGATATATTTCTTACAATCTTACATAACTCATCTACATTATAAAGCTCCTGCTAACTCAGTCCATCTTATCCTGGAATCCTAGCTCGCACACTGGACTGGGAATCCTCATTACCAACCATTTCCTTTTCAACTGTAAAATAACATAACAGATTTGCAAGAGTGAGCTAACTAGCTCAGCAAGTCATAATAGCAATAACTGAGGTTCAACAATGATCAGTTGAAATGATTCATAAGAATCAAGTTTCTGGATAAGCAATGAACATAATTGGATATTCTTTTCATTTTTTTAAATACCAAGGTTAAGCTGTTGATCAGTCACGCACTAACCCCGAGCAAGGCTCTCAGATTTGCTCTATATACTGGATCCAAGGCACATATTGGCCTAACATGACCATGAATCTGGTCTGACCATGAATCTGGCCTGACCACGAATCTGGTCCATATTTATAAAACCATCCAATTCTAAAACAATTTAATATGATATTTATTACAATTTAATAGAAACAAAATCATGATTAACATTGATAAAGCAATTATATCAGAGCATAAAACATTTCACAAGTATCACCGGGGTGTATCAAGGTGTAAATATGAAGAATGGCTTCAAGCCTGATGAAGAATCAAGTATCTGAAGAACAATGGTTCAATGATAATACATGATATTGATTTTTGAGGTGATAGAGTATTCCAGGGTGTATAAGTTTATGTATGCTCAAGAAATCCTGTTGAAATACTTGGTTTATGGTGTGTATGTATTTGTGGAGTAGTATTGTATTTATATGGTTTAGTATGTGGGAAATCAACCGTTGGTGGTTTACAAGAAATAAAGCTTACAGCTCAAGTTCAATGATAGGATCAAGGTTCGAGGTTGAATACTTTAAAGCGCTTGCAATTTAAAACAAGATTTATTTTCAATACTAACAACATGTTATGAGAAAATTCATAAATATTTGCAATATATCTCGAAGAAAGGTTCAGAAGGACTTGCCTTATCATAGATGATTTCCAACTTTACTTGTACTCATCTAACAGTTTTACTTCTCAATCACTTTCCTTCTTTTTTCTATGCCTTGCTTCTATTCATCAATCATTTGCCTTCTCTTTCTACGCTTCAATTCTATTTATGGATCTTTAAATTTCTTTTTTCCTATGCCTCGCTTACTCTGCTAGGCATTACAAGTATCTATCAATATTCAATCTCATATCATTCCAATCGTCACATAGACGTCATACACTTTTATCTACCCTTCGTTCTACCCAAATCCGATTTACGGAATTAACGTTACAACCAACGACCATCAAACATTAACCACATAAGCACATAACACTTCAGTCAGATAGCACATAGCACGCAATATATTCGATTAAAATAATTTTTCAAAGAAGATTCGGGGTCAAAATGATTTTCCAAGTATTTAATACGAATTTTTGAACATTTTTCGGAATTAAAATGGGCCTTCGAATCATTTTATAATAATTATCGAGCCTTGAAAATAATTTAAAATAATATTTTAAAGCACGAAACTATTTTTCAGAATTTTTAAATCAAAATTAAATAAATAAATCTAATTATTAAATCAATTAAAATTATTTAATAACTAATTAAATTAAATAATCAATTAATATTTAAATTAATTGACTAATTAAATAATTAATTATCATATAAAATTAATTAATTAATTAACTAAGATTTATTTTTAAAAAAATAATTTTTCAGAGATTAAATAATGAATTTTTAATTTTTTTTAAATAAATAAAAGTCAATTTCTGAAAATTTTATAAAATGAAAATACATTTTAGAAAATAAACCAAACAGAAATCCAATTTTTGCAAACTTCTGAAACTCTGGGAGACTTATAAAAACGTAATTTTAGAATTGATTCTCAATTGGATCGAAACCGGGTAAAAAATCCGGGTCACCAAGAACATAAACGGGATCGTGAAGAACCCAGTTCCCGGCGACCGGAATAACCTCCGGTGAAGCCCTATCCCGACCATAACGACACGGATCGAACAAGTTTTTGTTGCCAATCTGTTCTAATCCGATCCAGCAACACAAATAACCAATAATCAAACATCAACGTTCATCTCAGAACAAACTCCGGTAAAAATCAAATAAAAAGCCGGTGAACTCGAATAAAATCCGGCGAGCTTAATTACGGGGTATCCAGGAATCGTTCGTTGTACACATATACATGAATCGATCCCAAATTTAACCAGGAACAGAACCCAATCATTCAAATCGTGTAATAACCCCTAACAAAGAAACGCCTACTTTTCAATTACGAACATTCATATCAAGAACCCCAATTTCAAAATCTGAAAATCAAACATCATTTTCTCTATGTTATTGAACTCTATTTTTGACATATAATATACCAAACTGACCAGAAAAATATTATCTACATGATGGAATCATCAAATCATATCAACAACTTCGAGAACAAATTTACATAATTTAATCTTTAATAAATTCGAAATTAAATAATTCAATACAAAAAACTTGATTTCTGCACCAAAATAGATGGTGTATTCAGAAAGAGGTTTTCGAGAGCTTCGTTTTGATATATTGCACGCCCGAATCGGAGTTCGATAACGCCTTCGTTAGTGCGATTGATTTTTAAGAACGCAGTATTTTATTAGGGGTTTCTCTGGTTTTCAATGATTTGTACTATCTGATTATGATTTTACGCGTAAAATGAAATAAGAAAATTGCTATTTATATTTACGGAATATTAGTACGTTCTGGATCGTGTTGGATCGATAAATATGTTTTTTAGCCAAAAAGCAACTTTAAAACGATCTGATCGGATAACGTTTTAGATAAATATTATCCTGTTTTGGATAAACACTATCCCGTTTTGGATAAGTATTATCTTGTATTGGATAATTATCAAAACTAGGCTTTTATGAAATGATTTGTACGAAGATAACGTTATCAAAAAGGGTTGTTGTATCGAAAATATTGTGTCGGGCCGTGCACAGGTCAAACCGTAATCCGGATCGAAAAAGTCAAAACACGGAAAAAGACTAAAATTACCAGATTGGGTTAGAAAGGAGTTTTCGGAAGAGTTTCGGGTTGTAAAAACGTAAAAACGGTTATGGTTGGACGATTCCCGGCTTTATAAAATAGTTTTGTAATTATTTAGAAAATAATTAATAAATTCATAAAACAATATAAAATCATATAATATTCCAAAAATTACCAGAAAAATACCTTAATTATCAGTATTTTATTCTGGACATAATAAAATTAAGATACTTATACTTTACCACATATAAACATCCACATAACAACATCAATCATCAGATAATTCACCAAAAACCACAATATAATCACATAATAATTATTTATTAATAAAAATAATTACACCCTATGTCCCAGATATTACAATGGGAGTATATTGCAATGAATTTTATAGTTGGATTACCAAGGACGAAAGCGAACCACGATGTTATTTGGGTTATAGTAGACATACTAACTAGGTCAACTCATTTTCCGCCTATTAATGAAATATTTTCATTGAACAAGTTGGTTCACATGTATTTGAAGAAGATAGTAATTCTTCATGGAACCCCTGTGACTATTGTATTTGACCGAGATTCACAATTTAATGTAAAAATTTTAGAGAAGTTTTCAAGAATGTTTGGGAGTCAAGTTGAATATGAGTACAACTTATCATCCCAAGACCGACGACCAAAACGAAAGAATGATTCATACTATCGAAGAAACATTACATGTTTGTGCTATTGATTTTAAAGGAAATTGGGATGAAGTTGGAGAACGTAAAATACTTGGACCAGAGTTGGTGCTATAGATGAAGGAAGTGGTTGAGATTATTCAGAAATGTTTAATTTCAGCGTACGATCGTTAAAGGAAATATGCAGGCCAATCCAGAAAAGACCTAGAGTTTGAGATGAAGATCTAGTATTATTAAGAGTATCGCCGAGTAAGGGACTATCCAGATTCAGAAAAAAGGAAAGATGAGTCCTAAATATGTTGGACCTTTTTAAATTTTGAAGCATGTCGGCAAGGTAGCATACGAATTAGTGTTACCCCTGCATATGGATCATGTTCATAATGTTTTTCATGTGTCAATGCTTAAAAAGTATAATCCAAATTCTAGGCATTCGATAGAATATGAGCTGATAGAATTTCAAGCAAATTTGTCCTATGTTGAGAATCCAAGAGAGATTCTAGAATAGAGAGGGAAAGTGTTGAGAATTAAAGTTGTAAATCTAGTAAGAATATTATGAACAAACCCAAGGGTTGAAGAGTCAACCCGGGAGTCAGAAGGTGATATGCGTGAAGCAGTACCCTCATTTATTGCTTAGGAGATTCTGAAGACAGAATCATTTTAAGGGGGAGGATGTAATATCCGGGATATAATGTGTAATTTGTTTTATCAATAAATAAATATTATGTGATTATTATATGAATTTTTGGTGAATTATCTGTTATTTGGTATCCGTGTTTGGTGTTTATATGTGATAAAATTTATGAATATTAATTTTTATATGTATAAAATAAAGTATAGATTATTTTGATATTTTTATTAATTTATATGTTGTTATACGATTTTATTGAGGATTTATGGATTTAATAAATTATTTTTCAGATTAATTATAAACTATTTTGAATAATCGGGAATCGTCACTTCAACTGTTTTTACGTATTTACTACCCGGAAGTCCAGGTAAAACTCCTTTCTAACCCAATTTGATTATTCCGAGCATTTTCCGTGTTTTGACTTTTTCGATCCGGAGTACGGTTTTACCTGTACGATTCCCGGTACAAATTTTACGATACTATTTTCATTTCGGTAAATCGACAAAACCCGTACTTTCGAGAAACAGGATATTTTGATTTAACTATTATATTATCCTCTCATAATTCATGTACCCAAAGCGCTGAGTCCAAGACTGAATTTGCAAAAAGCCTGGTTTTGATAATTATCCTAAAACCGGTACTGAATTGGATTAGCATTATTAATACTTAGCTATTAAGTATTTTATTTTCATATCCGACATGATCCAACGGGTTAACAATATTCTGCAAATATAAATAGCCAATACGGTATCTTTGATAGGGAATTAAATAAACCCTGATTGCGTAGTTAATATCGCATTAATTATGTCAGAATTGGGCTGACAGTTAAGCCCATTAGAAAAGGCCCAAAACCCTGAATATTAATTAATTTCATAATTAATTAATATGGGATAAATCAACTAATAAATAAAGTCCAACTGAGGATACAATTTCTTGAATATTTACCTCCAAGGAACCTCATGGGATAAGGAATCAGTGTCCTACTTCCTAGGACTCCAATGTCCATTCTAATTCAGAGACTTGCCCATTAAGTCCCTTAACTCTAGTCCAATTCAAGGACTCCCAACATCTATAAAAGGGGCCTCACCCCACAAATCAGAACTACATTTTTTGGCTTGATTCTTTAGATTACAGAGATACGTAGACATCTCGTAAATTCAGAGTTAAGCTATGAAACACGAGAGCAGCCATTAAAGGCCTTGAGCTCCCGAATCTTAGTAATATATACATCAATTAATATACCCTAGTTTTTTATCCATAACATTTGGCGCCGTCTGTGGGAAAGCATAACAACAACCTGAACGATTTCGTCAATGGTGGAGGTACCTCCATATTCGACCTATGCCGCCACCCAAGGAGGAGCTCAGGTAGGGGCAACTGAACCTCAGTCACAAGGGACGATTTCCCCGGCTCCTCAAGGGACGAATTCCCAACTTCAACAGCTACATACACCAGTGAATTCTCGACCCGTTGGGTATGAGTATTCAACTGTTGTGACCACTAACCCCCTTATAGAATGCCCCTTTACCCTAAGATTTGAGGAAGTGGGCATGCTAATCGGAGTGAAGCACAAGGGCAGACACCCCAATATATGCGTGGCTTGGCTCCTATCCCAGAGGATCAAGAATTCTCTGGTCCTTACACTGAGAGAAACTTCGAATCTTCGGATGATGATGTGGCCCCAAGAAGGAGGCGTGCTGGAAAAGAGCCGATGCTTGATGGTAACCAGCGCCTTAGAAGCACCGTAGGGACGAATCCCCAAGAAGTGCAGGAGAGAATCAGGGCTCACGAGGCTGAGATTCAAAGGCTGAAGCGCGACTTAGAGGTGCACCAGACCTCCAGAACCCCACTACCTCTAAGGGGGAAAAATCCTCCTCCAATCATAGACCTGGATGGTCCATTACAGAGAAGGACTGTTGTCCCAAGGGCTGATCCAAGTAATCTTCTTCCCCTTGGAGATCCGGATGATCCTACTCCACCATTCACTGAAGAAATAATGAACGCCCATATCTCAAGGAAGTTTAAGATGCCCACCATCAAAGCTTATGATGGCACTGGAGATCCCACTAATCATGTCAGGACATTCTCTAATGCACTGTTGCTGCAGCCCGTGAACGACGCTATTAAGTGTCGGGCCTTTCCTCAAACCCTGTCGGGAATGGCTCAGAGATGGTATAGTCGTTTGCCTCCGAATTCTATTGGGTCCTTCAGAGAACTAAGTCAGGATTTTATTAAGCAATTCATTAGTGGGAGAGTGCATGAGAAAAGTTCAGCATCCCTCATGAGCATAGTGTAGGGAGCGAAGGTGTCCTTGAGAGACTATCTGAATCATTTCACCAAGGAAGCTTTAAAAGTCCCAGACCTTGATAACAAGGTAGCTATGATAGCACTGCAACAAGGAACTAGGGATGAGTTCTTCAATATGTCATGGGCCAAGCGCCCCCTAATAGTATGTTACAACTCCAAGATAGGGTCGGGAAATACATCAAAGTGGTGGAAAGCATGAGGAAGACAATAGTGAATAACGAGCCCGCTGGTGGCAAGGAATGAAAGACTGATCTGGAATATATTGCTAAGGAAAAGTATCCTAGAACTGAGCAAAACACTGATTCGACCCCCAAGAAGGGAGATCTCGGGCAAAAGTTCACTGTATATGCTAAGTTGAATGCTCCTAGGAGCCAGATCTTGATGGAAATTGAGAAAGATAGAGATATTCATTGGCCTAAACCCCTAAAGGTTGATCCTACCAAGCTAGATAAGAGCAAATATTGCAGATTTCACAAGGATGCTGGTCATGACACCGATAAGTGTAGATTGAAAGATGAAATAGAGTTCCTTATTTGAAAAGAAGGTTGAGAAAGTACACTGGAGATGGAGGAGATATGAATAACAATGGGAGAAAGAATTTTGATGATTGTAGGAGGGACCAAGACGATCAGGGGAGAAATCTCCATCCTAGGGGACCAGTGATAAATGCAATCATTGGAGGACCATGACCCCGAGGGCCTGTGATAAATACTATCTTTGGAGGGCCAACTGTTGTTGGTACATCCAAAAACTCAAGGAAAGCATATACTAGAGAAGTTATGCATATTGTTGGGGAAGCCCCAAAGAGGGCCAGAACAGGAGTGACAATGGCATTTGATGATTCTGACTTGGAGGGTGTGAAATTTCCTCATGATGACCCGCTGGTCATAACACCGATAATAGGGAACAACCCGGTGAAGAGGGTCCTCGTAGATAATAGTGCCTCAGTGGACATCTTGCTCCATGATACCTTTTTAAGAATGGGTTACAATGATTCTCAATTAACCTCGACCGATATGCCGATATATGGATTCACAGGAGTGGAATGTCCCATGGAAGGGATAATTAAGTTGCCAACGACCATAGGTCAAGAACCAAGACAAGCAACACAGATGTTGGACTTTGTGGTGGTGAATGCTAGTTCAACTTACAACGTAATCATGGGAAGAACAGGAATACATGCCTTCAAGGCAGTCCCTTCTTCCTACCATTCAGTGATACAGTTTCCCACCCGAAATGGGATTGGAGAAGAGAAAGGGGATCAAAAGATGGCAAAGAGTTGTTATGTAGCCTCTCTTAGGGCAGATGGAGTTGGGGGCAGGTTCTGCCTATTGGAGGCCTGGATATCCGTGAGAATGATGAGAAAAGAGGGAATCCAACAGAAGACTTGGTTCCGATTCCTTTGGCTCCCGAGGATCCTGAGAAAGTGACTTTCATTGGAGCAACACTAGAGGAGCCCCTTAAAGGGAAGTTGGTGAAAATTTTACAAGAAAATAGTGATGTGTTTGCATGGTAAGTAGCTGATATGCCAGGCATAGACCCGAAATTGATCACTCACAAGCTGAATGTGGATCCAAATCGAAAGACTGTGAAGCAAAAGAAAAGAAGCTTTGCTCCAGAGAGGAAAGAAGCCATCAAACAAGAAGTGGAGAAGCTCTTAGAGGCTGGTTTCATTGAGGAGATACAGTCTCTGGAATGGTTAGCAAACCCTGTGATGGTAAAGAAGGCTAATGGAAAATGGAGGATGTATGTGGATTTCACCGATCTGAATGATGCATGCCCTAAGGACTATTTCCCATTGCCAAGGATAAACACATTGATAGATGCTACTGCTGGTCATGAGATGCTGAGCTTCATGGATGGATTCATTGGATACAATCAGATCAAGATGCACAAGGATGACATCCCAAAGGTATCATTCATTAGTGACTTTGGTGTTTTTTGTTATCTTGTTATGGAGTTTGGTCTCAAGAATACAGGAGCCACCTATCAAAGGTTGGTGAATAAGATTTTTAAGGGCCTTATAGGAAAAAATATGGAAGTTTATGTTGATGACATGTTAGTCAAGAGTCTAGTGAAGACTGACCACATAACCCATTTGAGGGAAGCCTTTGAGGTCCTGAGATATCATAAAATGATGCTAAATCCTGCAAAGTGTGCTTTCGGAGTGGGGTCTGGGAAGTTTTTGGGACTGATGGTCTCCAAGAGAGGAATTGAGGCAAATTCTGATAAAATAAAGGCAATTTGGACATGGAGCCCCCAAAGACTATCAAAGATGTTCAAAAGCTCACTAGAAGGGTTGCTGCGTTAGGGCGGTTCATCTCCAAATCTGGGGACAAGTGCTTGTCATTCTTCAAATCCTTGAAGAAGGTTAAGGATTTTTTATAGACTGAGGAAAGCCAGAAGGCATTTGAAGAGTTAAAAAAGTATATGGCTCAAGCCCCGTTATTGGCGAAACCAGCTTTGAATGAGGTTTTGTATCTATATTTGGCTGTCTCAGAGAATGTCTTGAGCGCTGTATTGGTTAGGGAGGAACTTAAAGTCCAGAAACCCATATATTACGTCAGTAAAATCTTGCACGGAGCTGAGTTGAATTATTCAACTATTGAGAAGTTTGCTTTAGCCTTGGTGATGGCCTCAAGGAAGTTGCGCCCTTACTTCCAGGCTCATAAAATTAAAGTACTAACAAATCAGCCCTTGAGAAATATTATTTATAGTCCCAAAGCTAGAGAAAGGCTGATTAAGTGGGCAATAGAATTGGGAGAATTCAATATCAAATACAAGCCACGAATGGCAATAAAATCCTAGGCATTGGCTGACTTCGTGGTGGAATGTACTATACCCAACCAAGAAGTCGAGGGGCGGGAAGATACTATACCTCAAGACACAGAAGGTGATAAAGGAAATAAAGAATATGTGAAGAAGTGTGATCATTGTCAGAAAACATGCACCGGTTGTTCGACAACCCCCCGAGATGCTAATTTCCATCAACTCTCCCATCTCCTTTGCCATGTGGGGAATGGATATACTTGGGCATTTCCCCTTAGCCATGGTATAAAGGAAGTTCCTGATTATAGCTATTGATTATTTTACTAAGTGGATTGAAGCCAAACCTTTAGCCAAGATCACAACTAAGCAGGTTGCACAATTACTGTGGGAAAACATCATGTGCAGATTTGGAATCCCGTGCATCCTGGTCACCGATAATGGAACTTAATTCAACAATGAGAAATTCAAGAAGTACTGCGAGGAGAATGAGATTGAGTTATGGTTTACCTTCGTAGCTCACCTGCAAGCCAATGGGCAAGCGGAAGTGGGGAATCGTATAATCTTGGATGGATTGAAGAAGAGGATCGAGAAATCAAGAAATAATTGGGTGGACGAAATACTTCCAATACTGTAGGCCTATAGAATAACTTGTAGAGTTATTAATGGAGCAACTCCCTTCATGTTAGCATATGAGGCAGAAGCGGTTGTTCCTGTGGAGATATCACATTCATCTCCCAGGATTCAAGCTTTTAATGCCGAGGAAAATGAGGAAGGGCAAAGATTAGCCTTGGATCTAATTGGTAAAGTATGAGATGAGGCACATACGAAGATAGTGGAATATCAAAAAAAAGCTTCATTCTACTACAACTTAAGGGTTAAAGAAAGGTTCTTCAAGCAAGGTGACTTGGTTCTGAGGAAGGTGGAAGCTTCCGGTGTTAGGAAGAAGGGAACACTTGCCCCAAATTTGGAAGGGCCGTACAAGGTCAAAAGTGTTCAAGAAAGAAGAACCTACAAGCTGGAGACTATGGATGGTTTTGAAGTCCCAAGAATCTGGCACGCACAGAACCTAAAGATTTACTATGTGTAAAATGGTTGATCAGGATTCTCACTTGTCAAAATGACAAGTAGGTTGAAAGCACCTGGAAACTTTGCTCGCTTAGGATTTTTCTAGAATTCGATAGAAGTTGTGTTTTAGTTTTATCAGGGTAGAACCCATTTCATGTAAGGTGTTAAAAATAATGAGTTATAATGAAAAATGTTCAGTTTGATCTAGTGTTGTTAAATTGTTAGATTCTGAAAGACAAACCAAGTTATAAACTTGAGTTCAGGAACTTGAAAGGTTAAACCATGATAATACTTGAGATTCGATTACTAGACAAGATTCAAAGTCAATTACAAAGTCTGAAAAGATTTGAAGAAAATTAAAATACATAAGGCAAGGGAGTTAGGCCATAGAAGGCTCAGAATCCTCTCCAGAGCTGCTTCCAGAACCATCCTTGGAGCTCTCCTCAGAAGTTTCCTCGGTTGGCCCATCAGAAGCTTCCTCAGAAGTTTCTGAAGAAGTCCCCTCAGAAGTCTCTAAAGTCGCAGTCATCTGGGGAGTTTTCTTTGGAGGCTCCTCGACCCTGGCTTTCTTTGCAGTAGGGACAAGTTCTTCTTCTTCAGAAGAAGATTCATATTCCTCCGAATATGAATAAGATCTGCGAGCTTGTCAGCGATGCCTCCAAGAGTTGGGACCTTTTAAGGATAGGGGAAGGGATATTTCTCAAGAATCTCAGGAAACTCGTCCTGGATAGCCTCTATAGCAGCATCCCAGCCTTCTTTATAACTTACCGGGTAAAGGAGGGCGTCGTGCTCCACCATCAAGTCTTTAAACTCCTGTGTGTCCATCCAGGCATCAAAGGTTTTATCCTTTTGAGTCTTAAGGATCACTATCTCAGCCCGGGCCGTTTCCAGATCAGAAGTTGAGGAGGCAAGTTGGGCCTTGAGGTTCTCTATTTGCTGGTTAGCCTCCTCCAGCTTCTTGTTTGTGTCCACCAAACCAGCCTTCCAAGCCTTAGCTTAGTGAAGCGCCCCTTGGAAATGGACATTAGCCTAGAAGAGATAAGAAAAAGTGATAAAAGGAGAATGATGACAAAAAGTTATAGATAGCGTAAGGTAAGAAATATACCATCGCTAGGGTCTGAGCACCGAAAAGCTCATTAGCCTCCAAGTCCTGCTGGAGGACAAGATCATGATAGCCTACCGGGGAAATAGACTGGATGGACCATTCCTTAAGATGTTTTTTATTGCCAATGATCGAGTCCTTTCCCCGGATTCCCCAGGAGGGTTGTAAGAAGGCCCTTGGTTTCTGTTTTGTACGCAAGGGTTGGCTGGGGCCTTCTTCGTCTCCTTCCTTTTCCTGAAAAAGGAACTCAGGGAAGCGATCCCCAAGGCACGGGTCCTTAAAGACCTTTCCAACGCACTTCATCCTGGTTGTTTCCAGGTGCTTAGGCTTGGTAGCCTCTTCAATCCTTTCAGCCACTACACGAATCAAAGAAAAAGACGTTAAAAAGACAAAAAAATGAATGAAAGGGAAAAATAACAATAATCAAACTAAAAAGGATGTGGATTTACCTTTTAGAGGAACGGGAGAGAGGCCGCATTCCACAAGGACCGTTTCCCTAATGAGGTCCGAGGAACGTGACGTCCCGTTATCCTCGGTAAGGAGATTAAAAGCCTTAGCCTCCTCCTCAGTCAAAATGATGTCGTTTGGACTCCCATCAACAGTCTTCCCAAAGGATGACCAAAGAGAGTCCCCCAGTCACCGCCTTCCCAGAGGACGTAAAGAAACTTTTTCTTCCACCCCAAGTTGTTATCAGGGATGGACTTCCCGTTCACTATGTACGGAATAGTGGGGCACTGGTTTAAAGAAACCCATCCCGGATTCTTGTCGGGGCTATTCTTGAACTGAAATATCTTTCTAAACACGGTTGACCGAAGGAGGGACGTCATGCTTAGCGCATTGCGACAAATAGCAAAGGATCAACCTCCAAGAGTTTAGAGGGAGTTGGCAAGGGTTGATGCCCACATCTGCTAGTAAAACTAGGATGAAAGGATGGAAAGGAAGTCTAATACCTGCCCTCAAGGTGTCCCTAAAGACATATAGGGCGTCCTTCTTCCAATGGCAAGCCCTGTCGGCTGTACCTGTGAGAACTATCTTGTACGGCTCCTTGATCTTGAAGAAATATCACATCTTGTCCAGATCCTTTAGATCCTGAAAAATATTGACGTGATCAAACGCATCCAGATGTGCATCTTGAAGTGTATCTTGGCTGGATGGGGAACTCGTTCGACTTTTTGGCCACGTTCATCTTGGCCAAATGGGTCAATCTCTTGTCTGCCATCTGAAGAGAGCAAGAAAAGAAGACAGTTGTTATACAAAAACTTTATACATAAAGTGTGCATAAAATTAAAATGAAATAAAAGGGAATTTACCTGAAAATAATGTTGGGTCGCTAAAAATGAAAGCTTCGAGAAACTAAAACTCCGACCTACTATTATCCTTACGCCTCCAAGATTTTTGAGAGAAGAAGATAGGAAGAGGGGAATGAAATTTAGAAATGAGAAGTGAACAAATTCATGTACTCCTTTATATAAAGAAGAAGGGGAAGATGAAGGGACAAAAAGCCCATCAAATCAAGGCCCAAAAGCGAAAAGCCCAACTTCCAGAACCTTCTAAAAGGAATATTGAAAGTTTCAGGAAGAAACCGGTATGTTCCCGAAGGTTCAAATCAGGATTTAGGCCCAAATCCAGGCCCAAGCCTAGGCTCAAATCCAGGCCTAAGCCTAGGCCCAAATCCAAGTTGGATTAGGAAAAGCCTAGAACCAAATCCAAGTTTGATTAGGAAAATCCTAGTTCAAAAGAAAGCCTAACCTAATACGAATAACTAGTCCAAAAAGACCAGGATTGATGTGGCGCCCTCCACACCCGGGTCAGAAGTTTGGGGTCCACAACATATACACAATATATAAACCTGTATAAGAAATATTATTTGCAATGACCCTGCTTTACATAACCACGGAGCGCAATAGGTTAAAGTATGAAAACAAGACACAACCTTAACTTTTATTACAACGTACCAAATCCCAACTAATTTAACTTACAACTGATAATAAAATTATTCTTACTATCTCACTACCGTAATAAGCTCCAGCTAGCTCGATCCAACTCAATCTGGAATCCTAGCTCGTACATTGAACTGGGAAACCTTGCTATCAACCATATCCTACTTAACTGTAGAATACATAAAAAGATTCACAAGAGTGAGCTAACTAGCTCAGCAAGTCATAATAGGGATAACTGAGGATAAGCACTAATCAAATGAAATGATTCAGAGGAATCAAGTTTCTTTTTAACTAATCATTAGAATTGGATATTCATTTTAAGTTTTAAAAACCAAGGTTAGGCTGCTGATTAGTCACGCACTAACCCCGAGCAAGCACACAACACTGCTCTAATTACTAGATCCAAGGCACACATTGGCCTAACTTGACCATTGGTATGGTCTGACCACGAATCTGGTCCACATATATAAAACTATCCAATCCTAAAGCAGTTCAATATGATAAATAATATAATTCGATAAAACAAGATCATAATCAATGATGGTTAAAAACTTGAATAAAAATGTAAAGAAACTCATGGATATCTCAAGGGTATATCAAGGTATGTATAAGAAACAGTTTCCAGCTTGTAAAGGATCAGGTATTCGACTAGTAATGATTTTTCAAGGTATAGTTCTGGATGTTATAAAGAATGGTTGGAGTATAAAAGTGTCTGGTTTTTAAACAATTTTGTTTCAGTATTTGGTGTTTGGTAATTATACATTTGGGGAGTAGTGTTATACTTGTGTGATTTAGTATCTGAAAATTAACAAAGGATGGTTTACGAAAACTTTAAGGCTTATGGCTCAAGAATCAAGTGAGGTGATTCGGGTTCAAGGTTGTATGATTCAATGTACTTACAGTATAAAACAGAGCTATTTTGAATACTTAACAATATTTCACGAGAGAATTTAGAAACATTTGCATTATATCTTGAAAAAGGTTTAGAAGTACTTGCCTCACAGGGCTTTACAACTATTACTGACCAACTCTGAGCCGACTCTGCCGTTCAGGCATTAACGTCCAACCACTAGACCACATTAGATTCGACTTTGACACTCAGGTTTTCTGTTGAAACTCTATTGAGCTCGTCGACTGACCACTAGGTTGTCTTTAGTCCATCGTCCACTTCCAGGTTCCCGACTATAACCTACAGGGTCGAAATACCCTACGTTAGACGTCCAGGTATGCTTGACATATCCTCGATACTAATTCTTACTCAACGATATTCAAATCCGACTCATAATTATGAATATTGTAATAACATACGCAACAAATAGGGTTCACAATCTTAAAGATTGGTTTGGTGTTCATTTTCGGAAAATACATATACTCTTTATTTTATGAAATCAGGGTTATCGATTTGGCAAAATATTTCATCACATCATGTAACCAAGTTCGTATAAAACACACACATATATATATAGTCACTCGACGTCCCAATAATCATCGGATACGTTCCCGTATTTACGTAATTCAGTTTCCCGGAAATCGGGCAGCACCTCCTTTGTTTATCGGACTACCCGTCGAAAAACAATATCGATGTCAAATCAATTCACAACAACTACAATGACAACCCAAATCACAATCCAATTGCACGAATCCCAATCACCGATATTATTTAACTATTACTCTTATTCGCATTTTATATTTTTATTTGTATTAGGACTCAGAATAAATTCATCACCGTCCACCGTCGGCTCGCCGAGGCTCATCGCCGACGGCGGTAAAATTCATCGGTACCTGACAAAATTCAGATTTCCTAACGAGCTCCACCGATAACTAACTGATAACCTTTCCAAAAATAAAATCCGAATAATCATAAGGGTTCATTCGACATATCTACCAAAATAATCCGAATAAATATATTAAATATTCATTTCGGAATTTCAGAAAATTATCGAATAAGTAATCATTAATAATCTAAAATAAACATTGTATATCGGAACTACAGAGTATACAATTTATATTCACGAACATCGAACAACAGCCACAGGACAGCGGCGAATAATCGCCGGAAATTAGAAACACCAGGAAGAAACAAAATGCAGTCAGTACACATGCAACATAGAACCGTAATCACACAGCAAGTACGCACAAGCAACCACACAAAACAGGCGCACACCGCGCCACTGTACCTCCTCACCGGAAGTTAAAGGAAGGGCGGTGGCGGAGACACCAGAAACGGGCGGTACGACCTCTGGGAACACAAGGCACAAGAAGGAAAGGAACGATTGGGAGAAGACAAAGGAGTAATAAGAGAAATCGGGAGAAAGAGAGGTCGATGAGAGAGAACCGAGAGGGAAGTGAGGGAGGAAAGAACACAGGGTCAGTGTTGTGTTTCTTTCTTTCTGTCTTTTTAATTGGGAGGCTGCCACGTATCTGCTGCTTAACAAAAATAAGACGCGTGTCCTGTCCTTCCCATAAGTCCAGTTTTTAATTCGAAATTTGCAATATAACGAATTAAATTGCCCTTGAAACGAATTCAGAATTTTACGAGAATAGTCTTAAAATTTTCTAAAAATCTCGAAACTAATAAAATAAAACTTTCATAATTTTTAAAATATTTTTGAAATACAACTCGTATCCGTATTTCACAATTAACGAACTGAGCCGCACTTAAGATAAATTCAGAAAATCATGAAATTAGTCTTAAAATGTTATAAATATCCCAAGGTTTAAAAAAACATAAATTTTGTGATTTAAAATAATTTCTAAAACGCAATTTATACCCGCTTTTAACGAATAAGCGAAACAACGCGCGGGTGAAATTAATCCCAAAAATTTCCAAAATCATTTTAAAAATTCTCGGACTATTCCAAACTTTGATAAATATGAGTTTCATAATTTTTGAAGAATTCTGGAATTAAATACAGATTTTACAACTAAATGTAATCAGAAAATCATAAAGGGTTAAATAATTAATAAAATATTGATTTCTAAATTTTGTAAAATCCCAAAAATAATTATTGAAATTTTAAAATCATAAAACTAATTTTAGAGACAATCCAAATATTTACGGGTTTAAAACTGTAATAAAACCGCCCTTTAAAAATAAAACAGAACAATATAACTCAATTTTTAATTACACATTCCAATCCTTTATACCAATAAATCACAGACAAATAGTATATATCAACACACTGCTGCCAAAACCAAGACACATATTTTATTTAATTAATACTTCCATAATTACATATTTAAATAATTTAAAAATACACGAGTCGTTATATCCTTCCCTCCTTAAAAAGATTTTATCCTCAGAATCTGGTTTAACTAAACGAGTGAGGATATTTGTCAAGCAGATCTGACTCTAGTTCCCAAGTAGACTCTTCTACTCCGGGGTTTCAAACATACTTACTATGGATATACTCTCATTTCCAAGAACTCGCCTTTAACGATTAAGAATTTGGATCGATCACTATATGCAGAATAAACTTAGACAAGAGCCCATTGGCTCCTAACCAATCGCTTAATTCAAATCAAATACTTATCGCTTTAACATTGACAGGCAAAACACATTATGTGTACACACTGTTGTGACGGTCACATCAACTCATGAACAACTTTACCTATATTTATCACTACCTTGAATGGTTCATTAATTACATTCAATCCTTTCTGTCGGCATAAGGCATTTGTTACCATACAGCTTTGCTTATGTAGTTGTTAATGGATTAGTTCAGAATCCTTTGTTAACCTTAGTCAAAATTTTATTTTTGAAGACTCAACGTATAGTTCCCTGAATAGCTGAAGATGTTATCAATAAATACAATTCACTTATCAAAGTACTCCTTATACAACATGTTCCTTAATTTCTTATAGACAACTGATACACTTGTTACTTCACATGATATCACCGGAGCTTGCAAGGCTCATAACTCATTCTATTCATAATCTTCGATATATTCTCCAGTCGGATCTTAAGTTAATCCCCGAAACATAACACACTTCCTGAATTAGGTCTCGTAATTAATTAATTCTTTATAGGGGTCACTTATTCTTATTTTTTATTTTGTTGACTCCCGATAATCAGCACATACTCTTATACTTTCATTCATTTTTCTCCTTCGACATCACCGGTACACTTCACGATTCTCTTATTGTAAAATCACTTCCCGGGTCTGCCTTATCTACTAGGCCTCCAATATTTCACCTTAATCCGTTGACATATCCACACTTCCTAATCCATCTTGAAATTTCCTTCCTATACCTGGTTATCACTATTTTTCTTTAAATTTTCGTATATTTTGGCATTTCTTCAGTAAATTAAATATTTTATATTGTGGATTCCCTGTGGGATCTCATTTCTTAATCCTTTTACTTATAGCATTCAAGTGCTCGAAGAAAACCTGGGGATAGCATAATCATTCTCCTGGACGTATAAATTTCCTCTTACTAACTGCTAACATCGTGATCCATTATCTTTTCTTGACATCTCCTTATCTTTCCCTTAACAACTTCGACTGAAAGGTCATACTATCCATCCTTACTCCTTTTGGGTTATAAACTCTGACTTCCAATTCCAACTTCTAAAATTCCATAGATAATTCTTCTAGTGCAGTTTCTATGTTCGTTCTCTCCTTTTTGCTTATCGCTTGCCTCTACATTTGCTTTTCCTCGTGAATACATACTTCAAACTCTTAGGGTCCATATAGATCTTACACATTTCTCCATACATATCATGTTTCCCAATCTTTCAAAGCGACTATTATTACTGCTAGTCCCAAATTATGAGTAGGATGCTTCTGCTCATAAGGTTTCGGTTGTCTGGGTGCATATACCATAACTTTATTATACCGCATCAACACACATCCTACTCCCTTATGAGAAGCATCACTATAAACTACCAAATCTCCTTGATACCTTCAAAGTGATAAAGCAGGTATTATAACCATTCTTTCATTTAACTCCATAAAACTTTCTTCACCCTTCTCCATTTCATACTCACTTATTGTTTTTCCTGATTAGCTTCGCCAAAGGTGTCGCAACTTTTAAGAAATCCTGCACAATTTTCAATAATAACCGATTCAAGGTAAAACTTCTTACTTTTGTTGGTGCTTTTGGCCTTCTTTTATTCATAGTAACTTTAATTTCTACTGGATCTCCTTTGTTCTCCTTCTCACTAATTATTTATGCTTTCTACCATCAAAACTTTCACCTTGTAAACTTTACATACAATTTCTTTCTTCTCCGACTCCTCAATTGTCATTAGATGCTTCGCATGGTCCTCCGTTGACTTTAAGTAACACAATTACAATTCATCCAGATATTCCTTAAAGATTATATCCATCAAATTTAAATATTATTGGTATATTGGTTAATTTAAATGACATCACTAGAACTTTATAGTAGCAGTACTTGGTTCTGAAAATTATCCTTGATATGTCCATAGGTTCAATCTCCAATTGGTAACGCCCAAATCTTAAATCAATTTTAGAAAATACTTTGCTTCTTCTGTTTGATCAAACAAATCAGTAGTTCGAGGTAATAGATAATTACTCTTGATAATAAACTTGTTGAGCTTTCTTTAGTCGACGTATAATCTCATACTTTCATTTTCTTATTAACAATTAGTACCGGTGCACCTCATGGGATACACTGGGTTTAATCACTTCTTCTTCTAGCATCTCTTGCATCTGCTTTGCTAACTTCCTTATTTTAACTGGTGCCATTTTGTGTAAGTCCTTGGTCACTGGCTTCGTCTCAGGTGTTAAGTCAATCGCGAGCTTCATTTCTCTATCTGGAGGAAATATTGATAACTCATCTAGAAACATATCTTGAAACTCCTTAATTGCTATAAAATCTTCAAATTTTGTTTGCTTCTGACTTTTATTTATCTCATAATCACCATAATGCTCACATCTTGATCACCGTAATCATCGTTAACAAATTCTTTACCTTCCTTCTTCCTTTATACCTCATCATATTCTCATTTGACGTCTTCAGGACTATCTCTTCATCACGACAGTTCGTCTGGGCATCATGCTTAAATAGTTAATCCATTCCTTAGAATAATGTCAAATCCTCTTATCTCAAATGATATCAATTCTTCACAACTTATTGCCAGAAATCTCAGTTCCACCATTGGTACTCACTTATTTAACAAATATACGTTCTTGAATTTGCTAGTCCTTTAGTCATAACCTTATTAATTCAACGGGGTAAATCATCTTATCAACAATATCTTAGGGAATAAATAATCAAATTGCTTCCACATCTTTCAATAATTTAATGCATAAGGTATCCACAATAATTATTCACGTCACCGTATCCGTATTCTGAATAACATATTTTACAGACAAATCATAAGCTCTCGTTCTTGGAGACGTATTCCTTGTTGGAGTAGATTCCCTTGGCTCTTATTGGATCCTTCACTGGGGCTAGTGATTGTAATTCTTGCCATATGCCCTGGTCTCCTTCCCGTGCATAAGAGGTAGCTGGGACTTTGTCCGCTTGGTTCATAATACGTTGATTTGTTTGAACAAAAAAACTTTTGCAAAGAATGACGATATAACAAAATAATTAGAAGGATTCATAATTCAATAAACTTGAAGTTGAAAAGAAAGAAGAAATAATGATTTGGATATGAATGAGACAACCACATTGGTACTTAAGATGGCCAGTCTTTTGTACCATATGGCATACAACACATGATTAGGTGGCGTCCCACCAGACTTTTCATCATCCCGATAAAGCGTCTCACCATAACACTGTTTGTCCCAATCAGAAAGCAAAACTTGAGAGAAATAATTAAATTTGAAAGGAATGCAATATCCTCCTTTTCGATATTATAGCAAAGAGTTTATTTAAGAAAAGAATTCATACTTATTTAGGGATCAGAAAGGAATATACGCTGTGATATTGAAGACAAGAACGATACCATTGGTCACCATCCACATTTCACTTGTATTCATCTTTCGAGCTTGTTCGATCATATTCCCATTATTCCATATAACAACTTTAGAAAGTACGTTAAAATGCCTTCGCAAATTAAGCATTTTGGTAGATTATTACTTGCTAAGTCTTGCGTCTTTAACATAGCACCTACACGTATAATACTTTAACAATTCGATCATAATGGCGTTCCTACTAGATAACTTCGAGTTTCTTCTTTTAATTTAGAATAACCACGAATCATTCAACATAACGATCCTTTTATTAATAATATTCTTCTTTTAGAAAAACTTGGAAATCTTCCCAATCTTCTTCGACCACGCCCAGGCTCCTTTTACATCAATGAATCTTTAAACTCTAATGGTCTCTGCCACTGGATGAATAATCACTCTGTACACGAATTCTGTTATTAACCTTGTCAAACCGTTAGGAATAATCAACTTCTTCATAATCGCGGGTTACTTTTGTAATAACCCAAATTTTGGAAATTTTTGAAACCCTTATGAATAGTGATTTTGCAGATTATGCTGAATGAGAAAACTTTTCATGGCACACTATGTAGGGGTTCTGTTATTGATCTTCTGGGATATTATTAGTACTCTATGTGGTATATAAGTGTATGTAAAGATCGTCAGAATCCAATTCCGAACACTTTGATTTTTCCCGGAAATCCACTAGATACGGAAAGAATTGAGTATAAGGTAACAGGATAAAAAGGATTTAAATAAAAGGATTATAAGAGAGGATCATAAAAGGATTAGAATGTATTGAGAAAGGTTAAGGAAACCCAAGTAATAAGATCCCGGGTATGATCCCTCAAACAATAAACGAAAGCGAAAGTTAAGCGAACCGTATAACAGAGCAGCGGTCATTAGGCAAACAATTAGAAGCTAATCAAAGGGATTAGTGGGGATGATGTCATCAAACCAATAGGAAGAGGACAAAGGAGGGAGGGTGACATCACTTGATTATGTAAGCATGACATAAGGGGAAAGAGATGTGGTTGATTTAAAACTACACAAAGTCAAGGTTAGAAAAGTAATTACCCAAAAACAATCAAAAGCAACCAAGGCAAGCAAAACAAATCACAAACACACCAAGCAAGCAAAAAATTCATTTCCTTTCTTTTTCTTCTTGAAGATCTCGGCCCCTTTTCTTAAAAAATGAAGATCCAAGCTCCACCACTTACTATTTGGCAAGGTATTTATCTAAGCTTCCCCATGGATAGTTACATACTTCCTATAAGTTTAAGCTTCTAATTCCAAGCCAATCTTTTTTTATAAATCAAGGAAGAAGATGGTGAATAGTACTTCTTGAAATTAATTTTTGTGTTCTTGATTTCTTTGAAAGATCAAGCTTGTAGGAGGTTAGATTAAGGCTTCCATGGGCATTCCAAGGATCTTTCATGGATTAAAAGCTTCAAGGAAGGTATAACTCTTCATGATCTTAGTCTTAAGCTTTGTTGTTTAGATTTCCTAATGTTTAGATGATGGGTTAGTGCAATGGGTGTGTAATCATGTTTAAAGCTTGTTATGAGTAGTTTAGTTAATGAGAGGCATGATTATTGTGTGTTTAGAGATTGGTTGGTTTTGTGATATTTTTGAAGTTGGAAGTCTTGGTTATTAGTTAATGAACTTAAGTAAACTCTTAGTTCATAATTGAGAAATAAGTATGAATTGGTAATATTGAGTTGTTGGGGCTGTTGTAGTATGGTATGGATGGAGTTTTGATTGTGGATTGATTGTGGGTTGAATTGGAATGGTATAAAATTTGGGAAATCGCGTAAACATAGCCGTCGTAATGTCCGATTTACTTTAGACTGCTTTTGTTTATAACATTAGGACCCGAGAACTCCCTGCTAGGTTTTGACCATTGCCATGTTTAGATAGTTCATGTTACGAGCTTCGTTTTGATATGTAGTTCGTTTGATTCCGATGTACGGTTTAGGAGAAACGGCCGTTTTAAGTCACGACGTTTCGCGAACGAATCGTTACCCCTCTCCTTACTTTGAAACCTTGGTTAAGGACCTTAAATGACTAATTGGGGTAAGAAACAATTATGTAAAGTGTATTAGGTAGTTGATAAGGCACTCGCGAAATAATCTCCTTAAAACCCTTAATGGTTAATTTATTAAAAATGGTGGAGCCGAGGGTACTCGAGCGACTTAAGTAAATTGTTAAGTGCGAAAGCGAACATTAGGACTCTAAATGGTTAAAGTCTAGTTTCTTAAGCGACCGGGGTTTAATTCCGACTTATGTTGTTGTTCATAGGTTATCGGACCCACTCTAAGCTTAAGTCTATCCGGGAGCACTCAGGCAAGTTTTCTATCCGTTATACTGTTGTTGTGATGTATATATGTATATGCATTGTCTTGTGATAAATGCATGTTGGTTAATTAGCAAATTCTTGCGATATATTGTAGCATGTGATATGGTATATATGCATGCCTGTTTCGTATTCTTGATTATATATCTGTTGGTTCAATGCTTATAGTTGCATAATGCCTATGCTAGAAATAAGCAGTATTTGAGTTTACCCTTAGTATAGGGGATCAAAAGGTGAACATCTTTCTAAACCGGGAGTCGATGTTCCCGAGTATATATATATATATATATATATATATATATATATATATTTATATATATATGGATACAGTTTTCAAAACTATGAATCGAATAAGGTTTATTCGATAACTTTATTTTATTAATGAATATTATTTTGAATATTCATTCGAGGGTTAATGACTCCGTTTATTTTATTAATGAATATTATTTTTGAATATTCATTCGAGGGTTAATGACTCTGTTTATTTTATTAATAAATATTATTTTTGAATATTCATTCGAGGGTTAATGACTCTGTTTATTTTATTAATGAATATTATTGTTGAATATTCATTCGAGGGTTAATGACTCCGTTTATTTTATTAATGAATATTATTTTTGAATATTCATTCGAGGGTTAATGACTCTGTTTATTTTATTAATGAATATTATTTTTGAATATTCATTCGAGGGTTAATGACTCTGTTTATTTTATTAATGAATATTATTTTTGAATATTCATTCGAGGGTTAATGACTTCGTTTATTTTATTATTGAATATTATTTCGAATATTCATTCGAGGGCTTATAACTCAGTTTATATTATTAATGATTATTAATTGGATATTCATTTGAGGATGTATGACTCCTTTATTTTATTTAATGAATATTATTTATAATATTCATTCGAGGTATTATGACTCCGCTTATTATTTATTAATATTCTTTATTTTATTAAAGAATAATGTTCGATAATCAAACTTACTTTTGATATTCAAATAAAGATATTACTTTCGTATAAGTATATCTTTGATTATTTACTATTCATTTCAAGTATAAGTTTTCCAACTTCTACCTCAATTATTCTTTATGGAAATATTATTTAAATAATAATATTCAGATATTTTCTAATATATGGGGACTGATTTACTTCGTTAAATTAGCATTACTCCAAACATTCTTAAAAATGTTTTCGAGTCTTCAAAATGATTTCTTTTACAGTCAGAGCGCATCCCAAAACTCATTTTTTTATTTATTTAAGATCTTTCTTTCGAAGGGGATTTAAATACTCGCTCAAAACCTGGGGGATCCGGCTCAGTGGTGTATTTTTATATTCGCAACGAGGTTGCTGTTTTGATAAATGAATTGATTACTTACCCAACGTTCGGGAAGTAAGTCCTTGTATTGAGTCGGCATAAGCAACATGGGCTCAGTGGGCGTCCATGAAAGTATAAGTGGCTCAGTAGGAGTCCATCAAATGCGTAAGTGGCTGAGTGGCAGTCCAGCATAAGGTCCTATTGCGACCAGGGTGATGACCAGTGGGGAATTCGTCCATCTACTAGTAGAAAAGGTTACTTATTGGTATCTTTGCCTGATCAGCAAGATATCAGGTTTATGCCAAGGTTTTCTCCTTTCCAAATTCATTGGATATTGCAACTCTGTTTATTATTTTCATAACAGAGGTTTTAAAGGAGTGTATGAATGTATATATATATATAGAGGTATATATATATCGGGACTTAATGAAGTATCTCGTAACTTCATTATTTATAATGATGTTCAAAGATTGAATCTATTCAAATCTTGTCTTGTAGTCTCATCTATGTGATGAACTTTTGAAACTAATTATAACTTGAACGGTGGTAGTTCAAGTAGTATTTGGAAAAGATATAAGTATATTGGAGTATCTTGTAACTTCATCTTTTAAACTTATATCTAGTAAATGATTATCTTATGTATGTCAAAGATTTTCAGAAAAACGTTGAGACAAGGTTAGATATATGAGATCACCTTGCAACGATATTTTTATACAGTTATAAACTGGAACTCTGTGTATATTATACATGTAAGAGGATTTCATAGATTGTGAAAAGTATATATGTATATATACTGAATATTTTGTGACTTCATCGCATTAAGATATCAAACTTGGTTCATTTCTTTTGACCAAGACTTTCATGAGTACTATGAGAAGGCTCATATATTGTTAATCATTATACATATTATTTTGGTGGGCTTGCTGCTCACCCTTGCTTTCTTCTTTCATCACACAACAACAGATAGAAAAGATAAACAGGACCAAGCTCCCAATTCGCGAGCGGATAGGAAACATTCCGCAGTTTCCTATAGGCATTGATGTCGCTGTAGCTGAGGTAGGAACTACCAATAGGCTAGGCTTTCAACTTTTGATGTACCAGATTATGTATATTTATGAATTGTAATAATGGCAAAGAAATGTAAATTTATTCAGAAACCCTTTTGAGGTGTAATGGCTTATAATTGTGGAATAAAATGACTTGTGATTATTTTTGGATATTCATCTCTGAGACTATAACTTGTGGTGTGTGTGTTTATTGTGGGGTCACAGTACAGAGTAGTTGATTATTTATTAAGATTGGGTGTTATTAAGGGAAATGGAACTCGTGATAACCCGGATCCCCGACCCCGGATTTGGGGGTGTTACAACTTTGCTCTCTGAATTAACAATACTAAGTCTGAAACAAACATCCTTCCAGGTAATCCAGGTCTTTTAATAAATAAGAAACTCAAGTAGTAACTTGATAATCAAGGTTTAAAACTTATTTTATTCAAAAAGGCTTTTGGAAATTTTGTAAGAGAAAATCTTTTTCAAAAACTGGTTTAAAAATTTTAAAAATCACAAACCTGATTGTCATTACTATATGAGTTGGTTGTTGTCTTTCCTTCTTATAACAAGGTACCAAATTAAAGAAACAATCACATAAAGACCCATTTACTTCAATCTACCCTCTCTCCTTTATTGGGTCCATTTGCCTTCCTTAATCGACGAAGACTTCAGTTGTTGTTGCATGCTATCTTATTCGTAGCTTCACATCAAGCTTCCATTCTGGTAATACTCCCGTTATCAACTATACAATCGGTAAGTGGAACTGACTATCCAATAGTCAACAAGTCGGCTAATGTCACATCATCTTGTTAAAATATATATCACATCATCATAACACCATTATCTAACTTCAAGAAATCTCCAGATCCATAATCTCCTCTAACTCTCTCTCTTCAACTTATCTACTCTATTCCACAAGCTAGTCATGGGTGGCCTAATCGCTAATAGCTTCTTGTAACCTGGTAACAGCTCTCCTCCGGAACACTTGAATCTTCTTTCTAAACTTCTTCTCACCTTTATTTGTATCTCAATACTCACCATTTACTACAACTCCCGAATCCATTCTCAAAGGTACAATTGCTTCATAGGACAAGTTCTAAACTGGGGGTATAGAACAGGGGGTAGGGTAAACTGAAAAGATACATTCACAGTCGAAAGTCTAGTAAAATAAGAATAATAGGATGGAGGTTCTTAAATAGGTAGTCTCATAACAAGAGGTGGTAGAATAGCGTGGAATAACTTGAAGAGGTGCAACTGTCATAACAGAAGGTAATGCCATTAATACTGATGGAGGAACAAGGTGCAAATCAAATCTGAGAGAAGATGACGATCCTCGAATGGAAAGCTCCAAATGATCAGATGATACAGGGAAATCAGGATCTGCCATTGCCATTTTCTGGGAATCACGTCGCAAGTTAAGAATCCCAAATCACAATACGAACCGTACCGGAGACCTACTATACAATCGCACTCAACCTCACAACATCTTATCTTTCTATTTCCTACTCATAATCCTAACCCTCTACCCAATCCCGACAATCTAGGCTTATTTCTGTGACTAATAACATGTAGCTCTGATACCAACCTGTGGCACCCTCCAAACCCGGGTCAGAAGTTTGGGGTCCACAACTTATACACAATATATAAACCTGTATAAGAAATATTATTTGCAATGACCCTGCTTTACATAACCACGGATCGCAACAGGTTAAAGTATGAAAACAAGCCACAACCTTAACTTTTATTACAACGTACCAAATCCCAACTAATTTAACTTACAACTGATAATAAAATTATTCTTACAATCTTACTATCTCACTACTGCAATAAGCTCCAGCTAGCTCGATCCAACTCAATCTGGAATCCTAGATCGTATATTGAACTGGGAAACCTCGCTATCAACCATATCCTTCTTAATTGTAGAATACATAAAAAGATTTGCAAGAGTGAGCTAACTAGCTCAGCAAGTCATAATAGGGATAACTGAGGATAAACACTAATCAAATGAAATGATTCAGAGGAATCAAGTTTCTTTTTAACTAATCATTAGAATTGGATATTCATTTTAAGTTTTAAAAACCAAGGTTAGGCTGCTGATCAGTCACGCACTAACCCCGAGCAAGCACACAGCACTGCTCTAATTACTGGATCCAAGGCACACATTGGCCTAACTTGACCATTGGTATGGTCTGACCACGAATTTGGTCCACATATATAAAACTATCCAATCCTAAAGCAGTTCAATATGATAAACAATATAATTCGATAAAACAAGATCATAATCAATGATGGTTAAACACTTGAATAAAAACGTAAAGAAACTCATGGATATCTCAAGGGTATATCAAGGTATGTATAAGAAACGGTTTCCAGCTTGTAAAGGATCAGGTGTTCGACCAGTAATTATTTTTCAAGGTATAGTTCTTTGATGTTATAAAGAATGGTTGGAGTATAAAAGTTTCTGGTTTTCAAACAATTTTGTTCCAGTATTTGGTGTATGGTAATTATACATTTGGGGAGTAGTGTTATACTTGTGTGATTTAGTATCTGAAAATTAACAAAGGATGGTTTACGAAAAATTTAAGGCTTATGGCTCAAGAATCAAGTGAGGTGATTCGGGTTCAAGGTTGTATGATTCAAAGTACTTACAATATAAAACAGAGCTATTTTGAATACTTAACAATATTTCACGAGAGAATTTAGAAACATTTGCATTATATCTTGAAAAAGGTTTAGAAGTACTTGCCTCACAGGGCTTTACAACTGTTACTGACCAACTCTGAGCCGACTCTACTGCTCACGCTTTAACGTCCAACCACTAGACCACATTAGATTCGACTTTGACACTCAGGTTTTCTGTTGAAACTCTCTTGAGCTCGTCGACTGACCACTAGGTTGTCTTTAGTCCATCGTCCACTTCCAGGTTCCCGACTATAACCTACAGGGTCGAAATGCCCTACATTAGACGTCCAGGTATGCTTGACATATCCTCGATACTAATTCTTACCCAACGAAATTCAAATCCGACTCATAATTATGAATATTGTAATAACATACGCAATAAATAGGGTTCACAATCTTAAAGATTGGTTTGGTGTTCGTTTTCGAAAAATACATATACTCTTTATTTTATGAAATCAGGGTTATCGATTTGGCAAAATATTTCATCACATCATGTCACCAAGTTCGTATAAAATACACACATATATATATAGTCACTCGGCGTCCCGATAATCATCGGATACGTTCCCGTATTTACGTAATTCAGTTTCCCGGAAATCGGGCAGCGCCTCCTTTGTTTATCGGACTACCCGTCGAAAAACAATATCGACGTCAAATCAATTCACAACAACTACAATGACAACCCAAATCACAATCCAATTGCATGAATCCCAATCACCGATATTATTTAACTATTACTCTTATTCGCATTTTATATTTTTATTCGTATTAGGACTCAGAATAAATTCATCACCGTCCACTGTCGGCTCGCCGAGGCTCATCGCCGACGGCGGTAAAATTCATCGGTACATGACAAAATTCAGATTTCCTAACGAGCTCCACCGATAACTAACTGATAACTTTTCCAAAAATAAAATCCGAATAATCATAAGGGTTCATTCGACATATCTACCAAAATAATCCGAATAAATATATTAAATATTCATTTCGGAATTTCAGAAAATTATCGAATAAGTAATCATTAATAATCTGAAATAAACACTGTATATCGGAACTACAGAGTATACAATTTATATTCACGAACATCGAACAACAGCCACAGGACAGCGGGGAATAATCGTCGGAAATTAGAAACACCAGGAAGAAACAAAATGCAGTCAGTACACATGTAACATAGAACCGTAATCACACAGCAAGCACGCACAAGCAACCACACAAAACAGGCGCACACCGCGCCACCGTACCTCCTCACCGGAAGTTAAAGGAAGGGCGGCGGCGGAGACACCAGAAACGGGCGGAACGGCCTCTAGGAACATAAGGCACAAGAAGGAAAGGAACGATGGGGAGAAGAAAAAGGAGTAATCAGAGAAATCGGGAGAAAAAGAGGTCGATGAGAGAGAACCGAGAGGGAAGTGAGGGAGGAAAGAACACAGGGTCGGTGTTGTATTTCTTTCTTTCTGTCTTTTTAATTGGGAGGCTGCCACGTATCTGTTGCTTAACAAAAATAAGACGTGTGTCCTGTCCTTCCCATAAGTCCAGTTTTTAATTCGAAATTTGCAATATAACGAATTAAATTGCCCTTGAAACGAATTCAGAATTTTACGAGAATAGTCCTAAAATTTTCTAAAAATCCCAAAACTAATAAAATAAAACTTTCATAATTTTTAAAATATTTTTGAAATGCAACTCGTATCCATATTTCACAATTAACGAACCGAGCTGCACTTAAGATAAATTCAGAAAATCGCAAAATTAGTCTTAAAATGTTATAAATATCCCGAGGTTTATAAAAATATAAATTTTGTGATTTTAAAATAATTTCTAAAACGCAATTTATACCCGCTTTTAAAGAATAAGCGAAACAACGCGCGGGTGAAATTAATCCCAAAAATTTCCAAAATCATTTTAAAAATTCTCGGAATATTCCAAACTTTAATAATTATGAGTTTCATAATTTTTGAAGAATTCTGGAATTAAATACAGATTTTACAACTAAATGTTATCAGAAAATCATACAGGGTTAAATAGTTAATAAAATATTGATTTTTAAATTTTATAAAATCCCAAAAATAATTATTGAAATTATAAATTCATAAAACTAATTTTAGAGACAATCCAAATATTTACGGGTTTAAAACTGTAATAAAATCGCCCTTTAAAAATAAAACAGAACAATATAACTCAATTTTTAACTACACATTCCAATCCTTTATACCAATAAATCACAGACAAATAGTATATATCAACACAGTGCTGCCAAAACCAAGACACATATTTTATTTAATTAATACTTCCACAATTACATATTTAAATAATTCAAAAATACACGAGTCGTTATAATTGAGGTCGTGCATGAGGTCGTGAATCCAGTTCGAAATCCTTCGAACAGGAGCCAGAAAAACGCCCTTCAGATAGACCAGCATTAAGGTCGTGCATGAGGTCATAAATCCAGTTCAAAACCCTTCGAACAGGAGCTATAAAAACGCCCATCAGATAGACTAGGATTGAGGTCATGCATAAGGTCGTGAATCCAGTTCGAAAATTGTACGAACAGGAATAAAAAACGACCAAAACTTTGACCAAGATCTAGGTCGTCAAATCGACTAGGATCCAAGTCGAAATCCTGGTTGTGAACCCTAATTGAAATTAGACGAATATGAATCAAAAAGCGGCCAAAATTTTGACCAAGATCCAGGTCGTTAACTCGACTAGGATCCAGGTCGAAATCCTGGTCGTGAATCCTAGTCGAAATTTCACGAACAGGAGTCAAAAGGTGGCCAAAATTTCGACCAAGATCCAGGTCGGTAACTCGACTAGGATCCAGGTCGAAATTCCGGTCGTGAATCCTAGTCGAAATTATTCGACCAGGCCTCAGGAGCTGGCCAAAATTTTGATTAGGATCTAGGTCGAAATTTCGACTAGGATCCTGGTCGAAAAAGGGCTGAAAATTTTAGAAAAATTCTTGAAAATTGGGGAAAATTATCGAAAATTGCTAAAAATCCCAGAAAATTAGGGAAAATTAGAAAAGTATTTTCAAAAATGATTTTTGACCTTGAAATATTAAAGAAATAATATCTGTGAATATTAGAATATTCTTGAAAATTAGGAAAAAATCTCAGAAATTAAGGGAAAATTCCTGAAAAGAAGGAAAAAGGTAAGGAAAATAATAGGGAAGTTCTAAAAACAACCCTGAAGCCGTAAGCAAGGTAAATCATTGTAAATGTGTAGGTCGCTCCACACTTTATGCAAAAACGATACCCTGTAAGGGAACAAATGAACCTAACTTCTGTGAAATATTTTACGGTTTCCCAGAAGGTAGGGGCAAATGATTGGGAATAACATAAACCCTGATTACGTAGTTAATATCGCATTAATTACGTCAGAATTGGGCTGACAGTTAAGCTCATTAGAAATTGCCCAAAACCCTAAATATTAATTAATTTCATAATTAATTAATATGGGATAAATCAACTAATAAATAAAGTCCAATTGAGGATACAATTACTTGAAGATTGACCTCCAAGGAACCTCATGAGATAAGGAACCAGTGTCCTACTTCCTAGGACTTCAAAGTCCATTCTAATTCAGAGACTTGCCCACCAAGTCTCTTAACTCTAGTCCAATTCAAGGAATCCCAACATCTATAAAAGAGGACTCACCCCACAAATCAGAACTATATTTTTTGGCTTGATTCTCTAGATTACAGAGATACGTAGGCTTCTCGTAAAAGCAAAGTTAAGCTACGAAACACGAGAGCAGCCATTAAAGGCCATGAGCTCCCGAACTTTAGTAATAAATACAGCAATTAATATACCTTAGTTTTTTATCCATAATAATCTTATTTTGTAAAGATAAACATAAACAAATAGTAAAATTAGATAATTATCCAAAGAAAACAGTATTATTCATCGTGTTCTTCGTAATCAAGCGAGGATTCGAAGGTGTTGTTGAACTCCAATTTTGGTGTGCAAGTAGTCGAATCGAAGCTCGTGACAAGTAGAATCAAGTTCTTCAATCTATTCAACTGTAGGTTCATGTGGTATTTTCTATATTTTAATTTAATTTCGAATTTAATTATGATTAAATTATGACTTTTTGAATTAGTTGTTGTTTGTATAATTTGATGCTTGCATGTTATAGATCACGAGATTCTAGTCAATTTGATATATTTTCTTACTGAATTTGAGTTCCATATCATAGAGAAATAATCGTTTGATTCTCGAATTAAGAACTAGGGTTTATACAACTTTGAATGTTCTTGATTGAGATTTAGGCATTTTTGATTCGAGGGTTATTAGTTTAATTGGATGATACCAGTTTATAGAGCATTTAAAAAGGGATTGATTGATGGCTGTTTGAAGAACATAGTGTTCCTAGATCGACCTCACCGGATTTTTGAACCTATCACCGAATTTTAGGTCGAATTGTCTGGATTTTGAGTTCCAGGAATCGTTCATATTGTTTGTGGCTTGATTCATGATCCTCGAACAATTTAGAATGGAAACCACACTTAATCAAGCCAAACCATCCCTTTTTTGTGGATATCAGGCTTCACCGGAGAATTTCCGGTCATTGGATTCTGGAAAAGTCCGGCCAGTTCTTGGTTGTTCTTGTCCGACCCCGTTGACCTGGATTTTGACCCGACAGGAACCCGTGTTTGATCTTCTTTTTGCTAAGTTTAATTTTAAAAACTGTTTCTGGATTTTCTTTTTAAAATAAATTCAAAAATTCATTTTTTAATTTAAAAAAAATCTAAATTATTTAGTTAATTAATTTTTGTTAAATATAATTAAGTCTTAAATATAATTGGTGAATAAATTTAAATATTATTTGATTAATTGATTTAATTAGTTATTAATAATTTTAATTAAATATTAAATTAAATTTAGTTATTTCTTTTGATTTAAAAATCCTGAAAAATAGTTTTGAGCTTTAAAATATTTTTCTAAATTATGTTCAAGGCTCGATAATCATTATTAAATGATTTTAAAGTCAGATTCGGGTATTTGAACCTTGTGATTTATTTATAAAATGATTCTAGTACCCATTTTAATTCCGAAAAATATTTAAAAATTTGTATTAAATTCCAGAAAAAAATCATTTTAACCCCGAACCTTCTTTGAAAATTTATTTTTATCAAATACCGTGCGTTCTATGTGCTATCTGATTGATGTGTTATATGCTTATGTGTTCATGATTTGACGGTTTTAATCATAACTTTTAATCCGTACGTCAGATTTAGGTAAAACGAATGGTAGATAGATGTTAGTAACGTCTATGTGACGATTAGAATAAGTTGAGAATGAGTGTTAATAGATACTTGTAATGTTTATCAGAGGAAGTAAGGCGTAGAAAAGGAAAACAAGTGATCAATAAATAGAATCGATAAACGAGTGCAAGTGAAGTGGAAACCTGTCGAGATAAGGCAAGTGTTCTGAACCTTTCTTGAGATATATAGCAAGTACCCTGATCAATTATTGTTTTATATTGCAAGTGCTTTGAATATGCCTGGGATATACCATATGTTAGTATCTGATAGATGAGTTTTTTAGATATAATTGATGATATCCAGACAGAAACTATCAGAAGTTCTTATCAGGAATTATATCAGTATTTACTAAAGAGTGACATCATTAGTACTTGATGATCAACAGATAATGTCATAAAGATTTGTCACTTCAGTAGATATTCAAGGAGGAAAAGGAAAGCAGTTTTTCAAGGAGGTGAAGGACTTTGTAACACCCCCAAATTCGGGGTCGGGGATCCGGGTTGTCACGAGTTCCATTTCCCTTAATAACACTTAATCTTAATAAAAAAACTAACTTCTGCATACTGTGACCCCACAATATATACATATACCCAAGTTATAGTCTCATAGATGAATACCAAAAATATTACAAGTCATTTTATTCCACAATTATAAGTCATTACACCTCAAAGGGTTTCTGAATAAATTTACATATTCCTTGCCATTATTATAATTCATAAATATACATAAGTCTGGTACATCAAAAGTTGAAAGCCTAGTTGTTACTCCCTAACAATCTAACAAAGAATTAAAGAAGGGGGTTGAATGTAATTCTGGCTACTTTTTCAATTTTAAGAACATTTCTACTATAACTATATAACTGTGTTTGATTTGGCTATGGTGTGGAATGAAAGTATTGATGAAATCAAAACACAAAGTAATCAAATACAAGAACTTAAAAAATTTCTGGTGGATTGAAATTTTCCACCAGAGATATATATTAAGTAGAGAACTCTATGTTACAATATTGTACACAGCTGCTTACAAGTTGAACTACAAGAACAGAGAAATTCTTTACAGATCTAGCCTTTTCTATTTCTCTGGTAATTGATTACGAACTTGGATAAAATTCTAGTTGCTATATTTGGTTTATATATTACCAAGTTACATGATAAAAAGATGAACAAATAAGACAAAATGTTTCTAGTCTAGTTTCATGCTACTTCATTTCTCAATCCAGCATCTTTGGATATCTTCAATTAACCATGGAAATGGAAATGCTTCTTTGTTATCTAAAACCTGTAAATAGGCTGCCATATTCCATTTGCATACAATCAACGCATGTGACTGTCAAGTCACTATCAACTGTTCTTTTGAATTTGATCATCCATTGAAACTCAGATTGATCATTCGTTGAAATTATGGTTGATCATCCATTGAAACTTTGGCTGATCATCCATTAAAGCTTTGGCTGATCATCCGTTGAAGTTTAGTGAAACATTTGTTGAGACTGTCTTCATGGCAGTTAACTCCATTTCATTTATACAAGATTACAAGGCATCTAATATTTACAATTAACCAACCTATCTTGCATATCAATCTAGTAGTCAACATGACTTAAGCATTCTATAACATCTAATTTACTAATGCATTACAATATGTAAAAATGTGCTACTAATCTCATTGTAAAATAAGACACTCTTTCAACGAATGTTGAAGTGATCATCTGTTGAAAGCTACAAATACACTAAATGATATCTACTAAGTGTTTTGTTTAGCTTATCATCAAGTTCATAACATATTCTTAACAATCTCCCTTAATTTATGTATACTGGAATTCTAGCCATAAATTAAGAGAAACTTGATGATAACAAAATACCCTTTGAATACAGAATGAATTATAGTAGTTAAAATTTATAAGTGCTGCAATTTATTGACAAACATATAGAGGAAGGTTTGAAGATAATCTCACAGGCCATTTTCAAGGTGCTCCTCTAGACTGAGCAAATTTAGCTTATTTCCTTGACTTTCTGAACTTCTTTCCCAACTTCACATTGTTTTCCTCAATCTGGAATTGGAGTTTCCTGTAGAACTCAGATTCATATTAATTTGTTTGATCAAGCTTTTCTTGCATCTCCATGAGAGTTTCATTGTTTGAAGTCTTTAGTTGATATTCCAATCTGAAGAATCTTCTGATGTATTTTTCATCTTTGAATTCTATTATCCAGTATGGCCTTAAATGCACCCTATCTCCAGTGAAAGGAATTGTTAATACTCTTGGGAGTGCATTTGGTCTTCTCCAACTATTCCTTATCTCCTCAATCTTGTTAAGTGCCATTTTCTTGGCAACTATGTTGAATCCAAAGTTCTTCTTGATTGAGGAGAAGATAGTCACCAAAGTATAATAGCCTTTATTGAGAATTCTGTGAAGGGGCCAAGTCATTTCTCTTCCACCCTTATACCTGAAGACTAATCTTTCTGAAAGATGGCTGTAAGCATAAGTAGCTCTAACTTCATCTATCTCTACCAGATAAAGATTTATGTCTGAGAATTCTTTAATATCGCAAACGAAGAGTTAATCTCTCTTGTTGACAGTTGGTTTGGGTGTGGTCAGTGATTATGATTGAAGTTTGATATGCTTGGTCTTCTTGATAGCTCTTTTCTTTGTCTTTCTTGGATTGACTTGGATTGGAATGTTTAAGTCAGGAAGAGGCAGGTTGTCCCAATCTATGGGTTCATCCTTGGGAATTATAGGTTCACCATTAAAAGTTATGTTAGGATCAACCTTGAATTCAGCCTCCTTTAATGTAGGTATGGCTGGTTGACTTGAAGTAGTAGATGGGATTGGCATGTATTCTTCTTTATCATCATTAAAATCCAGCTTCCTCTTGGATGAGAGTTTGTACCTAAATTTCTTCCTAGTTTGCTTTGGTTTTTCTTGCTTTTCTTTAGTCAGATTCTCAGTTGTCACAGTAGGCAAAATAGCTTCTGTGATTGCAGGCTTCTTGGCTAGGTTCTTGGCATCTAAAGCAGCTTGCTTTTGTTGTTGTTTGAGCCTCACCTTTTCTTCTTTCTTTACATCTGTAAACTGTGGATGTCCAGCAACCATACAGATCATTTTCCCATTCCTATAGATTTTGGATATTCTATTCTTTGAAACTGAGTCTCTAGGGTCTTTGAAGAAAGCTATGGACCTTCCAAGCAGCTTCTTTTTATATGGCTTACGGGTGTCATACATTAGGTCCAATGGATTTTTGTCTGAATTCTTTGGATAATTTCTCTTGGGTTTAAAAATCACATTGGCCTTTGGAGATTTAATTGATGAGGGTTGACCTCTTTCCATGTTCCCTAAGCTCATTTCATTTGTTGAAATTGGTTTCAATTTAGAAAAATGAGAGAAGAATTTATCTTGCTTCTCAATTGGACCAAACTTCTTCTTGATGTTTTCATCAAGCTTCTTCCATTTCTCATTTACTTCCAACTCAGCTGCTGCTACATCAAGCTTCTTCCATTTGTCATTTGACTCCAACTTAGCTGTTGCTATTTTGATCAGATAAATGCTGTCAAGGGATGGTGGCTTAGAAAGAGCAATTGATGGAACTATCACCTTACTAACTTGTATGTTGAGTCTTTCTCCCCCTTTTTGTTATCATCAAGTTGAGTAGAGGTTGAGGTTTATGCAGCCACCAACTTTTGAAGAAGCAGTGTTTGTTGAGCTTGATGGAGGTGTATTTAAGTGATTGAGGTTTCCAGGGTCTTGAGCCTGGTGTCCAAAGAGTCCACTTTGTTGACTAGATCAGAGTTTTTCCTAAGCTGTATGTTGATATCTAACATTGTTGTGTTAGGAAAGGTAGCCTCCAATCTTGCAGTGATGTCCTTTTTGACTTGACCAATTTCTGTCTTAAGCTCAGTTACATCTTGAGTTTGCTTTCGAGATTGAATCTGGTGCAGTTGAAGAGACTCAAGGTGTGCTTGAAGAAGTATCTTGGTGTTGGAATTGGTAGTAGCTTGACGGGTTATCTGAGTCTGTTGAATTATGTGAAAGAGAGTGGATTTAAAATGGTGTTCATCACATTCTTTACTAAACATCCAAGATGGAGTGTTTGTACTTGAGATGGGGCCTGCTTCTCCCCCTATGTGCATGAGATCTCCTTCATCATCATCTTCATCCCCAAACATATCCTCAGAACCACCAGCTGGATAATCAAAATCATCACCAGCTGTGGAGGGCATGGCAGTGATTGTATCCTTGGCCCTTTGTATAGAAGTAGTTGTGTGCACCAAGTTTAGAATTCTCTCAGCAGGCTCATTTTCCTGTTCAGCCAAGACTTGATAAGCTGAAACAAGGTGAGTAAATGCCTCAGCTTCATAAGTAACAGAGTCTAAGACAGCTTGACAATCTTGCTGAAATAGCTATTTTTTTTCAGCTTCATTGACATCCATTAACTCAATAACAATGGGTTCTTCCTATTCTTTAGTTCCTGCTTTTCTCTTTTCCTCTTTTCCTCTCCCTTTACCTGAGAGCAACTCAGCCTCTCACTCTGTTCACTCCCTTCCCTCAATCCTAAAAGTGATTGTACAACTACTAAATCATCTGCACCTGTGACAACAGTTGAGATTTCAATTTGTGCAGTGATAGTCAACGGATGAGAAACATCCGTCGAGGTAGTAGTTGAGAGTTTCAACGGATGACTGCTATTAAGCACATCCGTCGAGATACAATCACTAGTCAATGGATGAACAATTTTCGTCGAGATAGTAGAAATGCTAGAGTTTGGAGTAGAGACTACTATAGAATCTGTGGTGATTGATTTGAGATTTTGCACAAATTTCTCAGTAGAATTAGAAAGAAATGGCAAATGAGCCAATAAATCATCTAAAAGATGATGCTCACTTGCTGTAGATTTCGGCTTCTCAATGAGAGTCAAAGATGGAGAATCAGGAATTGATGTGTGAATCATATCCATATCCAATGAATTTGTGGTTGAGTTTGGTGTGTGAGGTGCTTCTATTATTAGATATTTTGGTTGTAACTCCACATTTACAAGAGTCAGATCAACCTGACTTCGAGAAGGTGATGTAACCGAGTCTTTGACTATAGTTTGTACAGTGTGTGCACCCTGTGTATCCCCAAGTGTTTTAGATTTCTTCTTTCTAGAATAAGTTTGGGGTGAGCTTGTGTCCCTAACCCTCTTGGCCTGTGCTCTTGGTTGAGAGCTTATTTCAATAGTAACATCCTTTTGGGAGGATGAAACTAGGAATGAGCTTGAGTCCTTATTAAGCACTACAGTCTGTTGGGAGACTGTAATGTGGCTAGGTTGGGTTATACACACCTCTCCCTCCTTATTCTTAGGGCTTATTTGATGTTCACCATATCCCTCACCAGAATTACTTCCCTTCATACTCCCTTCTTGGTTCTTAGTGGATGTTACAACTAGCTTCTTTTGAGAGAAACTAGAGGGGGCTTTTTTTGACTTAGATTTTGAAATTCTTGGTCTTGTGGCTTGATTAGGCACCTGTTTGGTCACAGTCACAGGTGCCATGGACACAGTTGATTGCAAAGAAATAAGTTGTTGAGAAGTAGTAGGGACAGATGTAACTCCCTCCAAACCTGGGTCAAAAGTTTGGGGATCACAACACACACGCAGAACATATAAATCTGTATTTAAAATATTATATGCGTTGACCCTTCTTTTCACAACCATGGATCACAACAGGTTCAAGTATGAAAATAAGCCACAACCTTATCTTTTATTACATCGTACCAAAACCCAACTAGTTCAACTTAAAACTGATAATGATATCGTTCTTACAATCTTGCATAACACATTTACAAAATAAAGCTCCTGCTAGCTCGCTCCAACTTAACCTGAAATCCTAGCTCGCACACTGGACTGGGAATCCTCGTTACCAATAATTTCCTTTTCGACTGTTAAAAACATAAAAAAAGTTTATAAGAGTGAGCTAACTAGCTCAGCAAGTCATAATAGCAATAACCGAGGTTAAATAATAATCAATTGAAATGATTTAAAAGAATAAAGTTTCTGAATAAGCAATTATTAGAATTGCATATTCACTTTTCTTTTCTTTTTAAAATCAAGGTTAGGCTGCTGATCAATCACGCACTAACCCCGAGCAAGGCTCCCAGCTTTGCTCTATATACTGGATCCAAGGCACACATTGGCCAATTATGACCACAAATCTGGTCCGACCATGAATCTGGTCCACATTTATAAAACCATGAAATTCTAAAACAATTCAATATGATAACCAATGTAATTCAATAAGCTGAAACATAAACAACATTTATCTCGAAGTATAGGGTGATTTAAAATACCATGAAGGTATAACAAGGAATTCAAAAAGTTTATCTTTCAATCAAGGAAAGAATCAGAAAGTAGAAGACCAAGGGTTCAAGGGTTATAAGGATTGGTCTTCTGTTAAACAAGGAATAAGGGTTGGTATGTCAAGCAATTCAATATCATATCAGTGTGTGGTAGATATGTATTTGTGGAGTAGTATCATATGTGTCTGGCTCGTCTATGAGAATTCAATAATTAATGGTTTATGAAAAATAAGGCTTACGGCTCAAGATCAATCAGAATCAGGGTTCAAGGTTGAATAGTTCAAAGCGCTTGCAATATAAAACAACATTTATTTTGAATAATAGGAACATGTTATGTGAGAGTTTGAAAAAATTTGCAATATATCTTGAAGTAAGGTTCCGAAGTACTTGCCTAATCACCGATGATTTCCAACTTTACTTGTACCCATCTAACAGTTTTACTTTTCCATCACTTTCCTTCTTTTTCTATGCCTTGCTTCTATTCATCGATCACTTGCTTTCTTTTTTTACATATCAGTTCTATTTACTGATAATTGGCTTTCCTTTCTATGCCTCGCTTACTCTGCTAGGCATCACAAGTATCTATCAATACTCAATCTCATATCATTCTAATCGTCACATAGACGTCATAAGCTTTAATCTACCCTTCATTTTACCCAAATCCGATTTGAAAGTTATGAATAAAATAGTCAAACAATGCACCTACATTCATATTATGCATCAATCAGATAACATATAACACGTAGCACGTAATATATTCAATTCAAATAATTTTTCAAAGAAGATTCGGGGTTAAAATAATTTTCCAGGTATTTAATACGAATTTTTGAATATTTTTCAGAATTTAAACGGGACTTCGAATCATTTTATAATTAAATAATAGAATTCGAACACCCAAATCTGGCTTTAAAATAATTTTATAATAATTATCGAGCCTTGAAAATAATTTAAAATAATATTTTAAAGCTCGAAACTATTTTTCAGAATTTTTAGATTAAGAATAAATAATTAAATCTAATTATTAAATTAATTAAAATTAATTAATAAATAATTACATTAATTAATCAATTAATATTTAAATTAATTGACTAATTAAATAATTAATTATTAACTAAAATAATTAAATAAATAATTTAGTTTAATTTCAATTTAAAAATAATTTTTCAGAATTAATTATTAATTTTTAGAATTTAAAATGAATTTTTAGAAATAAAAATAGAATTTTAAAATAATTTTTAAATAAAAGAAATTCAGAAACAGAAATTAGATTTTGCAAATGGGTTTTAGGGAATCAAACCTGGTTTTGACAATCGGGTAAACGGATCGGTAATTGGGTTGGGACGAACCGCCGGTTTCTGGGATGAACCCAGTTTTCGGTGGCCATCGCGGGACTCCGGTGACCTTAATTCTCCTGTAAACCGCGATCTTTTGCATCGTTTCCTGTCATGAATTCATTTCTCAACGTTCTGGGAATCCAAAATCACCATCTAACATCATAAACAATAACTGGAACAAGAAACCCGACGAGTTCGACCATGAACTCCGACGATTTTTAATTTGATCTATTAGAACAACCCATGAACCGCTTGGTACTTCCAGATATATAAATTGATTGCAAATTTCATTAGGAACATGATAAAATCATCAAAAACATCTAATAACCCCATGGCAGAAATGCCAAATTCTTGATTAAGAACATTCAAACATTCAAACCCTAATTACAGTTTTCCAGAATCAAACACACTTTTCTACATGTTATTGAACTCTATTCTTGACATATAATATACCAAATTGACCAGAAAAATATTATCTACACGATGGAATTATCAAATCATATCAACAACATCAAGAACATAATTTCATAATTTAATCTTCAATAAATTCGAAATAAAATAATTAAATAAGAAAAATACCTTGATTCTTGCACAAAAACAAATAGTGGAGTCAGAAAGAGGTTTTCGAGAGCTTCGTTTTGATATATTGCACGCCCGAATCGAAGTTCGATAACGTCTCTGTTTGTGCGATTGATTTTCAAGAACGTGGTATTAATTCGATGTTTTCTCTGTATTTTAATGATTATACGAATAAAATGAAATAATAAAAGGGCAATATATATTTATGGAATATGAAAGGAATATGTCCTAAGTCCAATCATGTATTAGGATTTAGGAATAACTTTTATGTAATCTGTTTTGATTTCATTGATATTAATAAATACTTGTTTTGTTTTTATTACGAGCTTTATCTATTTAAGTGTTTAAATAAGATATACCAAAGTTTAGAGTAAAGCTTTTTATGGATTATGATGAGATCATAATAGTGAGACCTAAAAAGATGATAACTCTAAACTTAAATAGTTCCTGGTCGTAGGATTACTAACTGGTAATTAATAATCCGCAGAGATCGGTACATACTATGCTTGCTTCATTATGAAGGATGTCTGTTCTCATAGACATTTGTGTGGTGACACTATAGCTAGTATGTAGGTGCTTATTATGGAATAAGTTCACTGAACATGACTCGCACAGCTAAACAACTGATGGAGTTCACTCACGTGTCAGCAGTTGTTCACATAGTGATAGTTGTACAAGTATCCTTAGACTTGAGGTCATCATAGTCATCTTGTGTACACTGAACTATGCTTTGGTTTAGTTCTTAGTCTCCAGGGACAATTATTAGGGCTCTTCTGGGTATAGGAATTTATACACGAAGATAGTGTATGATCAATAAAGGATCTACCCCTTCCAGTGAAGGAAGCGAATGTTCAAGGCTGATCCACTTATGTTAGTTCAGGAATCTCTGGCCAGAGTGAATGAAATTAGAAATGAGTTTCTAATTTGCATAGAACTACGCATAGTAAATGGTAAGCAAGTGATTGAATTAGATAGGCTTGACACGAGATCCATGCCTTGTATTTAATCGGGACATTGTAGGGTAGAAGGAGTTTATTGTACGGTAACTATTCACTGACAGGTTCTTGGTATTCTAAGCAGTGAATTCATATTATCCGGATAGTCGCGATATGTTGAGAAGCATCACTCACGATGTAGAATAAATGTGATTAATTAATTAATCATATTTAATAAATTAGAGAATTTATATAAATAATGATAAAATAGTTTTATTATTATTTATTTCTACTACCGGCTTAATATTGAACCTACAGGGTCACACCATAAAAAGAGAATGATTTAATGGTGGAGGAATTAATTAATAATGGCTAATAATTATTTATTTGTGAAATAAATAATTAATTGGCAAATTTAATAATTGATTAAATGAGATTTAATTGATTATAAATTAATTAAGAAAAGTTCTTAATATTATTAATTAAAGGATTTAATTTTTGGAAATTAAATCAAGAGAGAGAATTATTTCTAAAGTGTTTAGAAAAAGGATTAATAATTAAAAGGTGTTTTAATTATTAATGAGAATAATAAATGGGATAATAATAATATTATTTATGGGAAAATTTCAGCTGAAAATTTTGCCTATAAATACACTATTATAGACCCTAATTTTATTCCAACAAACAGAAAACCCAAAAAGTTTGGAAAACCCAATTCTCTCCACCTCCTTCCTCCTCCTTAACATCGTTTTCTTGGTGGATACCGGTGGAATGCTTCACACTTGAGGAGCAACTGCTAAGGTTCTCTGATCGTTGTCTCCGAATTATTTTTAAAGGTTAGATTCGATCCCTCGAATTTTTATTCACGATTTATATGCTTTTATTTGGATTTTGTATGTGTAAAAGTGTTTTGCCATGCCCCGCTGCGTTAAAAATCCAACAGAATATTGGTTCGTGTTGGATCGTTTTGCATCAATAAATTAATTTCTTAGCCGCTATGTAACTGCAAAAACGATCCGATTTGATACCCGTATTGGATAATTATCCAAACCAGACTTCTTATAAAACACTTTATATAAAAATAACGTAATAATATCCCATCTTTCGAGAATACGGGTTTTGTTGATTCACCGAAATGAGTATCGTATTGAAAATCTTGCATCGGGCCGCGCACGGGTCAAACCGTAATCCGGATTGAAAAAGTCAAAACACGGAAAATATCTGGAATTACCAGATTCAGTTAGGAAGGAGTTTTCGGAAGAGTTTCGGGTTGTAAAAATGTAAAAACAGTTGAAGTCGGACGATTCCCGGCTTTTTAAAATAATTTTATATTTATTCAGAAAATAAATAATAAATTCATAAATCAATATAAAATCATAAAATACTCCAAAAATTAGCAGAAGAATTTCACAATTATCTATATTTTATTCTGGACATAATAAAATTAACATACCTATACTTTATCACATATAAACATCCACATATATACACCAATCATCAGATAATTCACCAAAAATCACATAATAATCACATAATAATTATTTATTGATAAAAATAATTGTACGCTATATCCCGGATATTACAACAGAAATATTTACCTTACTTTCCTGAGGTTGTTCCATGATAGGAATATAAACAAGGGGAACATCCTTGTGGTGATTTGCCATGTTTAAGTCAGCAATCATTCTTCTCTCTTGGACCCAACAATCTAACTTGTTTATTGGGTTCTCAATTGAGAGATCCTTAGAAACAAAATTAGCTAACATTATAAAGAATCTAGCATAATAGATGTTCTTAGACCTCTTCTTTATATAACCTAACTTACTCCCTAATTCATACATGACAGAAGTACTAAAATTAAAATACTTATCACTTAAAAGCATATAAAGCATGTTAACAAGTGAATAAGTCACAGCATCAAAGTTGTTAACTTTACCATAAAACACCTTTATAAAGGAATCACATAGAAAGCTCCATTCTTTCCTAAGACCCATTCTCCTAACATCACCTAACTTAGTGGCAGTAAGACCATATCCCATAGAAATTAGCATGTTACTCACATCAGTGTATGTGTGTGGAGCAAGTGTGTTATTTTAGGCAGTTTAAAGCATTTTTCAATTGCATCACAATTAATACAGTGTTCATTACCTTTTAGAGTGAAGGTAATAGTTTTGTCCTTTGAGTTGAACACTACTTAGTCCAAATTTCCTCGACAACTTCGCAGTAATTGGTTGGAGACTCAAGCATGGCATAACTCAGTTTGCAGCTCAGGATGAAATCCATCATTTTGTGATAGTCTTCAGATGCTGGAATTTGCTTGTTCACCAAAGCCACAAAGTTGTTCTTTTCATAAACATACCCCGTTGAGGACAAGATTTTTACTACTGGTGTCATTGCTGTGATTGAAATTAGTTGCAGAAAGGGAGTAATTGCTTTTGGAGAAGAAGAGAGTTAGAGAAATTGCTTGAGAAAGATAAAAGTAAAAACTAGAAATGAAATAAGCTTTTATACTTTCTCAGAAATAAACTGTCAAAAAATAAAAAGTAAAATAAAGTAACCAATCAAATTAGCCTAAAATAGCCATTTAGAAATAAGGAAAACTGTCAAAATTCTAAAATTATCCGTTGAAATATACATACAGGATGTAAGTAAATTCGACGGATAATGCTTAAAATTAACGGCTGAGATTGAGAGAAATTCGACGGATAGGGTTACAAGTACTCAGAGTAATGTTTGATACCTCAACGGATAATGAGATTCAACGGATATTCATTTTCAACGGATAATGAACATCCGTCGAGATGTAAATTCTAACTTAGCCAAAATTTCATCTTTAACAGTAAGCTTCAAATTTTACTCTGGCTGCATTTCAATTTTCATAGACATCAAAGTAAATTAAGAGTAGTTAAACATACCTAACTCACTTACCAACCTAGTAAAGGTGGTTTCATCAAGCGCCTTGGTAAAGATGTCTGCAAGTTGCTTCTCATTTGGAACAAAATGAAGTTCCACAGTACCATTCCTGACATGTTCTCTAATGAAGTGGTACTTGATGTCAATGTGCTTGGTTCTTGAATGCTATAGTGGATTTTCAGTAATTGCAATGGCATTTGTGTTGTCACAGAAAATAGGAATCTTATTCACCTGTAGACCATAGTCCAACAGTTAATTTTTCATCCATAAAATTTGTGCACAACAACTACCAACAGCAATATATTCAGCCTCAGCTATAGAAGTAGAGACCGGATTTTACTTTTTACTAAACCATGATACTAGCTTATTTCCTAGAAATTGGCAGGTTCCTGTTGTACTTTTTGTATCAATTTTACAACATGCATAATCTGCATCTTGATAACCAGTTAGATCAAAACCAAAATTTCTAAATAACCAAAAGCGAAGTTTTAGAAATCCTTTGAGATATCTGAAAATTCTCTTAATAACTACTAAATGAGATTCTCTAGGATCAGCTTGAAATCTAGCACAAAGACAAGTAGAAAACATTATATCTGGCCTATTGGCTGTTAAATATAAAAGTGAGCCAACCATGCCTATCACAACCCCAAAATAACACTAACAAAATACAACTGAATAAATACAAAGTTATTACAAACGACTGTTAACAACAAAATCCAAGATCGCAAAGGTTCAGTGTTTGAACAGTTCAACACTACAACTATTGCAACTTATATATATAAAGCTACAGGTCCTCACACAAATGCCAACTAAACTACCTGAGCTCTCACATAAGCCTCAGTATCTCCACCGGTCGACTTACGAGCAGTCTGCTTGAATCTAACCATACTTGCTAGCTGAATATCATGAATGAAAAGCAAGAAGTGAGCTAAACGCTCAGCAAGGTATATCATAAGACAAAATTTAATATCATAGCAAATTTATAACTGGAAATTGAGGTGTATGGCATCATATACAAGTCAAGACATTTATAACCAAATCATTGCTCAAAATCATTTTATGACGCTACGGATTACAGTCGGTGATCACCGCAAAGTAATCCCGAACCTCGCTGGGTTCTTAAAAATTTAATGGAATCCCTAGGCATCTTTTAAGCCTAACATAATAAGTGTGAAAGGGACTTGTGTCATAGTCCAATTCACCAATCTCATGAAAACATTCTTTTATTTAAAGAGCAATTATCTTTTATAAAACTGATGCCAAGGAGAACTTTACAAGAATCTTAACAAAAGGGGTATAAATCATCAATTCGAGTGATGAAACTCTTATCGGAATGATTTGACTTCCCACTAGTAGGGTTTTTAAAGATAGTCAGCAATGATTTGACAACCAGGGAAGAAAGTATTGAAAAAGAATCATAACATTATTCCATACGATAGAGATCTCAAATTTGAGGGTTATATATGGGATATATCTTGTGACAAAGATTGGGTATGATTGTTGAAAGAGATGTGTCCTAAGTCCAATCATGTATGATGATTTAGGAATAACTTTTATGTAATCTGTTTTGATTTCATTAATATTAATAAAAGACTTGTTTTGGTTTTATTGCGGCTTTATCTATTTAAGTGTTTAAATAAGATATACCATAGTTTAGAGTAAAGCTTTTTATGGATTATGATGAGATCATAATAATGAGACCTAAAAGATGATTACTCTAAACTTGAATATTTCCTGGTCGTAGGATTAGTAACTGGTAATTAGTAATCCGCAAAGATCGGTACATACTATGCTTGCTTCATTATGAAGGATGTCTGTTCTCATAGATATTTGTGTGGTGACACTATAGCTAGTATCTAGGTGCTTATTATAGAATAAGTTCACTGAACATGACTCACACAGCTGAACAACTGATGGAGTTCACTCACGTGTCAGCAGATGTTCACATAGTGATAGTTGTACAAGTATCCTTAGATTTGAGGTCATCATAGTCATCTTGTGTACACTGAACTATACTTTGGTTTAGTTCTTAGTCTCCAGGGACAATTATAAGGGCTCTACTGGGTATAGGAATTTGTACACGAAGATAGTGTATGATCAATAAAGGATCTACCCCTTCCAGTGAAGGAAGAGAATGTTCAATGTTGATCCACTTATGCTAGTTCAGGAATCTCTGGCCAGAGTGAATGAAATTAGAAAGGAGTTTCTAATTTACATTAAATAGAACTAAGCATAGTGAATGGGAAATCAAATGATTAAATAAGATAGGCTTGACACAAGTTCCATACCTTGTATTTAATCGTGACATTGCAGGGTAGAAGGAATTGATTGTACGGTAACTACTCACTGAATAGGTTCTTGGTATTCTAAGCAGTGAATTCGTATTATCCGGATAGTCGCGATATGCTGAGAAGTATCCCTCACGATGTAAAATAAATATGATTAATTTATTAATTAATCATATTTAATGAATTAGAGAATTTATATAAATAATGATAAAATAGTTTTATTATTATTTATTTCTACTATCGACTTAATATTGAACCTACAGGGTCACACCATAAAAGAGAATGATTTTATTGTGGAGGAATTAATTAATAATGGCTGATAATTATTTATTTGTGAAATAAATACTTAATTAGCAAATTTAATAATTGATTAAATGAGATTTAATTAATTATAAATTTATTAAGAAAAGTTCTTAATATTATTAATTAAGAATTTAATTTTGGAAATTAAATAAAGTGAGAGAATTATTTTTCTAAAGTGTTTAGAAAAGGGATTAATGATTAAAAGGTGTTTTAATTATTAGTTAATTGGTTAATAAGAATAATCAATTAAAGGGTTAATAATAATAATATTTTATGGAAAATTTTCAGCTGAAAATTTTGCCTATAAATATACTATTATAAACCCTATTTGCCTCAACCCAAATAATTAACCCTAATTCTAAAGTAGAACAAGAGGGAGGCAACTAATTCTCTCAACCTCTTCCTCCTCCATTACATTGTACTCTTGGTGGATACCGGTGGAGTGCTTCACACTTGAGGAGCAGCTGCTAGGGATTTTCGTTCATCATTCTTGGATCGCTATTAAAGACATCCATCTTTCCATTAACGTAAAGTTTCTTAAGGTAAACATACTGAACTACGAATTAAATATTATTTTTCGCATGGATCCTGCGGAGGGTTTCGGTTTTTTAAGATTTAAATTTACGTTTTCGTTACGTTTATGTGCTAAAAACCCTTCAATGGCATCAGAGCTACTTGCGAAAAGTTTTTAATTCATTTATGTGTTTAACTGTTTTCGATATATGAGCATGTACGTGATTCGCCATGATTTGATGTTGATATAATATGCTTATATATGTATGGTTTTGAATATATGATATTCATGTGAGTTGTATAATCATAAGATGATTATGTAATCTGTATATATACTGATATATACATGATTTATGTTTGTTCTAATTATGAGAATCATATTAGATACGGATTCTGAATTGGCTGCTGCAGATTTGCTGAAATCTGGGTCTGGTGTCCGATTTACGCAAACGCATACCCTATTCCATAGGTAAACGAGCGTCTGAACAAAACTGATAGCAAAAGCTATAAATGACTCGTCTGTAAGGCGTTTGACGTCGTTTACTTCCCGTAAATAGTGATTCTTCTTTTTCTGATTTGATTCTGATTTTTCTGTTTTTTATCATTTTTTTATGATTAGATCATGGATAATATGATATGTTAAGATCAGATTATGTGTTTTAACATGATTTTATGTGTTGTATGAGCATGGTGGATGGTTATGGCCTTTCGACCTTAGTGTAATGGTTTTGGTTTTGGTTTTAAATACGACCTGCATGTCGTCAATCTTTGTAATCATAAATCTCGAATGTAACTCGAGTTATTCTTGTAAGTTCATTAGATTGGTTTTACTTTCAATATATGTAATGTAATTGAAGACTCAAGAAGGCTATCCAATGGAGGTGATACAAAGAAGAAGATGAGGCATACAAGAAGTCTAAACAAAGAAGAAGACTTATGTAATAAGTAGTTGTATTTATTTCCATCACCATATTAGATTGACCTTGATCTTTATCATGAGCTTGATAAAGATCACATAGGATGGGGCCATAACCAAACACATTTACTTTATTGCACTTTACATTTACTTGTTCATTTAATTTTATATATGAGATATATGCCTATGTTTACCATGCGATGATAGATTTAGGTGAACTTAAATCAATATAAGGCGTGCTCTAGAAAATCTAGAATATGAATCATTTTTTGCCTTAACAATAATATTATGAATACAATCATGAGATTCTTGTGTTTATGAAACACGTAATTAAATATGAATTTTCAATATTGAGAGAAAGGATGATTCTGTCAAAAGCAGATTTCTATCTGTAAGAAAGGGGTATTAAGTGACGCCTCTTGACAATGTTCCCCCCGATCTGGGAATCATCTGATTATCGATTATTGATTTGAAATATTTAATTTAAAAGGAATAATCTCTTTATAATATGATTATGATTGTAACATAATATAATCCCTCCAAAATTAAATAATATCAAGTAGTAATTGGCCAATGACACAACGGGGTTGTGTCGGTCATAGCCTTCCAACATGGTAGAAAGTGGTTCTTATTTTTAAATCATTGTCGTTTCGTGCTACAGCCGAGGGCTTTGATTTCGAAATAAGAAATACTTGTCTATTACATAGAGATGTGTACATTGAATTAGAATTTAAAGGTCGTTACGTGCTACAGCCGTGGGCCGTTGGAGACTGATTCAATTGTATGAAATGTTGGGTTAGACTTGACTTAGAATATTGAGTTTGTCGTGCTATAGCCGTGACTCAATTATTCAAGAGGCTAAAGTTTTATTAGGGAATAACATAAGACGTAATTGACAAGAGTTGTCTGCCTATTGAACATCACATGACGTTTCGTGCTACAGCCGAGGTTGTGTGATGGAATGTAGGATCCCTATTCCCACTAGCATTATGAATGCTTAATTTTCACTTAGGGGTTGTATAAATTAGATAAACTAGTGGGAGCCACTTATGAATAAAGACCCGATTCATATATTGTTTTGAAATGAAATTGAATATTTGTTAAGTGTTGTTATGTGTTCATCATTTACAGATTTACTATATACGTTATGTCTTCTGCACTATCACTCCGGAGTATACTAGATGCTAAACAAGTTGACTAGTCCTAATTTTGCTGACTGGCTTCGAAACTTGAGAATTGTTCTCAGGGTTGAGAAGCTGGAATATGTGTTTGACTCACCTAAGCCTACTGAACCTGCTAGCGATGCACATAATGATGAACATGTTATGTATCGTAAGTGGATAGATGATGCAAATGTTGCTCAATACATCATGCTAGCTTCCATGAACATTGAGCTACAGAAGCAATATGAGCATATGGATGCTCACACTATCCTTATGCATCTACAAGAGTTGTATGATGTGGCAGGGAGGACAGCTCGATATGAGATATCGAAGGAACTGTTCGGTTGTAGGATGTTTGAGGGATCATTTGTGAATGACCATGTACTTAAGATGATCAATTTGATTGAACGTCTTGGACAGTTGGTTTTGCCATGGATGGGGAGCTGAGCCAAGATTTGGTCTTGCAATCACTTCCGAGTTCGTTCTCACAGTTTGTTGTGATCTTTCACATGAATAAGCTGGATGTCAGCCTGCCTGAACTCCACAACATGTTGAAGACTGCGGAATCGAATTTTCCCCCTAAGAAGAGTTCTGTTCTTCTAATTGGTGAAGGTTCCAATCCTAAGAAAAGGAAGAAGAACCCTTCCAAGAAGAAGAAAGTTGGTGAGAAAAAGCCGGTTCCACCAAAAGCTGAAGACCCCAAGAGCAAAGCTGTTTGCTTTCACTGTAACAAGGTGGGGCACTGGAAGAGGAACTGCAAGGTTTACCTTGCAGAATTGAAGAAGAAAAAGGGTAGTGAGACTACCGCTTCTGATTCAGGTATGTTCATAATCGAAGTTAATATGTCACTAAGTCAAATTTCTACTTGGGTATTAGATACCGCCTGTGGTTCTCATATTTACAATTCGTTGCAGGGACTAAGGAGAAGTAGGACTCTTGAAGAAGAGGAGGTGATTCTACGGATGGGATATGGAGCAAGAGTTGCTGCTGAAGCTGTAGGATCATTTCATTTACATATGCCTACGGGCAAGACTATTATTCTAAATAATTGTTATTTTGTTCCCTCGATTTTGAGGAATATTATTTCTATTCCATGTTAGACTTGGCTGGATTTTCGTTTGTTATTCAGAATAATAAATGTTCAATTCTTAGAGATAACGTTCTTTATGGAAGTGGTATTTTTAACAATGGTTTGTATGTATGTGACGTAGAGCATAATTTACTACAAATTGAACATACTAATAAAAGAAAAAGGGATGATGAAAATCTCACTTTCTTGTGGCACTGCGGACTTGGTCATATTAGTGAAAATAGACTGCGGACATTGCATAAGGAAGGGTAACTTGACCCCTTTGATTTTGAATCATATCCTACATGGAGTCTTGTCTATTGGGTAAAATGACCAAATCTCCAATTAGTGGACATGGAGAGAGGGCTGCAGATTTGCTAGGATTGGTACACACAGATGTATGTGGACCAATGTCTACGCAAGCCATGGGTGGATTTTCATACTTCATTGCTTTCATAGATGATCAATCTAGATTCAGATATGTGTATTTGATGAAACACAAGTCAGAAGCCTTTGAAAAGTTCAAAGAATATAAGTATGAAGTGGAGAAACAAACCAAACATAGTATTATAACTCTTCGATCAGATCGAGGTGGTGAATACTTGAATGGAGAGTTTCTAACTTATCTCAAAGAAAATGGTATAGTCTCTTAATGGACTCCTCCATATACTCCACAGTTGAATGGGGTATCTGAAAGGAGAAATCGAACTTTTATAGACATGGTTTGGTCCATGATGAGCTATGCGAATCTTCCAGTATTCCTGTGGGGTTATGCATTGGAAACCTCAGCATATTTACTGAATAAGGTGCCTTCCAAATCTGTTCCTCAATCTGCAATTGAGATATGTAAAGAAAGGAAATTGAGTCTTAAACACGTTAAGATTTTGGGATGTCCAGCTTATGTCAAGAAAGTTGACCCAGATAAGCTGGAATCTCGATCTGTAAAATGTACTTTTGTGGGATATCGTAAAGACACTTTAGGGTATTACTTTTACACCGATCATCTGGTGTTTATCTCCAGACATGCTACCTTCTTGGAAAAGCAATTTATCCTTGAAGGAAATAGTGGGAGCAAAATTGAACTTGATTAAGTTCAAGAAGCACAAACTACTACAGATCAAGTGGAAACACCTATTTAGACTGAACAACCTTCTGTGGAACAGCCCATTCGTTGGTCAGGGAGAGTGTCTCGCCAACCTGAGAGGTATTATGGCCTTGTCATTGAGAATGACAATGAGTTGTCAATCATTGATGATGACGACCCTGTGACCTATAATGAGGCCATGAGTAGTGTTGACTCGGAGAAATGGCATAGTGCCATGAAATCCGAAATGGAATCTATGTATACCAACCAAGTATGGACTCTGGTTGAGGCGCCTGAAGGTGTTAAGCCTATTGGGTGCAAGTGGTTATACAAAAGAAAGATTGGAGCAGATTGGCAGGTGGAGACCTATAAGGCCAGGCTCGTGGCAAAAGGATTCAGAAAAAGGCAAGGGATTGACTTTGATGAAACTTTTTTGCCTGTAGCCCTGTTAAAATCAATTCGGATTTTGCTTGCGATTGGTGCTTACTACGACTATTAGATCTGGCAAATGGACGTGAAAAAGGCCTTCCTCAATGGGAAACTTGAAGAGGAAGTGTATATGACACAGCCAGAGGGTTTTTTTTCCAAGGAAAATGAACACCTAAGGTGTAAGCTGCTGCGAACCATATATGGTTTAAAGCAAGTTTCTCGTAGATGGAACATCCATTTTGATGAGACAATCAAAGAGTTTGGTTTTATCAAAAACATAGATGAACCATGTGTCTACAAAAAGGTTAGTGGGAACGCGGTAACATTTCTTGTATTGTATTGAAAGAGGAGACGTCAAGAAAGTTGACACACATAACAACGTAGCAGACCCACTTACAAAGCCACTTTCTCAAAGTCACTTTGATCGTCATAAAGACAAGATGGGTATTAGATACCAGAGTGATTGGCTTTATTATAAGTGGGAGATTGAAAGAGATGTGTCCTAAGTCCAATCATGTATGATGATTTAGGAATAACTTTTATGTAATCTGTTTTGATTTCATTGATATTAATAAAAAACTTGTTTTAGTTTTATTGCGGGCTTTATCTATTTAAGTGTTTAAATAAGATATACCATAGTTTAGAGTAAAGCTTATTATGGATTATGATGAGATCATAATAATGAGACCTAAACGATGATAACTCTAAACTTAAATATTTCCTGGTCGTAGGATTACTAACTGGTAATTAGTAATCCACAAAGATCGGTACATACTATGCTTGCTTCATTATGAAGGATGTCTGTTCTCATAGACATTTGTGTGGTGACACTATAGCTAGTATGTAGGTGTTTATTATAGAATAAGTTCACTGAACATGACTCACACAGCTGAACAACTGATGGAGTTCACTCACGTGTCAGCAGATGTTCACATAGTGATAGTTGTACAAGTATCTTTAGACTTGAGGTCATCATAGTCATCTTGTGTACACTGAACTATACTTTAGTTTAGTTCTTAGTCTCCAAGGAAAATTATAAGGGCTCTACTGGGTATAGGAATTTGTAAACGAAGATAGTGTATGATCCATAAATGATCTACCCCTTCCAGTGAAGGAAGAGAATGTTCAATGTTGATCCACTTATGCTAGTTCACGAATCTCTGGCCAGAGTGAATGAAATTAGAAAGGAGTTTCTAATTTACATTAAATAGAACTAAGCATAGTGAATGGGAAAACAAATGATTAAATAAGATAGGCTTGACACAAGTTCCATACCTTGTATTTAATCGTGACATTGCAGGGTAGAAGGAATTGATTGTACGGTAACTACTCACTGAATAGGTTCTTGGTATTCTAAGCAGTGAATTCGTATTATCCGGATAGTCGTGATATGCTGAGAAGTATCCCTCACGATGTAGAATAAATATGATTAATTTATTAATTAATCATATTTAATGAATTAGAGAATTTATATAAATAATGATAAAATAGTTTTATTATTATTTATTTTTACTATCGGCTTAATATTGAATCTACAGGGTCACACCATAAAAGAGAATAATTTTATGGTGGAGGAATTAATTAATAATGGCTGATAATTATTTATTTGTGAAATAAATAATTAATTAGCAAATTTAATAATTGATTAAATGAGATTTAATTAATTATAAATTTATTAAGAAAAGTTCTTAATATTATTAATTAAGAATTTAATTTTGGAAATTAAATCAAGTGAGAGAATTATTTTTCTAAAGTGTTTAGAAAAGGGATTAATGATTAAAAGGTGTTTTAATTATTAGTTAATTGGTTAATAAGAATAATCAATTAAAGGGTTAATAATAATAATATTTTATGGAAAATTTTCAGCTGAAAATTTTGCCTATAAATATACTATTATAAACCCTATTTTCCTCAACCCAAATGATTAACCCTAATTCTAAAGTAGAACAAGAGGGAGGCAACTAATTCTCTCAACCTCTTCCTCCTCCATCACATTGTACGCTTGGTGGATACCGGTGGAGTGCTTCACACTTGAGGAGCAGCTGCTAGGGATTTCCGCTCATCGTTCTTGGATCGCTATTAAAGACCTCCATATTTCCATTAACGTAAAGCTTCTTAAGGTAAACATACTGAACTACGAATTAAATATTATTTTTCGCATGGATCCTGCGGAGGGTTTCGGTTTTTTTAAGATTTAAATTTACGTTTTCATTGCGTTTATGTGCTAAAAACCCTTCAATTGTAAGGATTTATGTAAAGAGTTGGTAACTCGGAGGTGTAAGAGTGAAAAGAATGGCGGTTAATCAAGAGAAATTACACGATCATAGCATATGAAGTTTTATAGTTTATAAGCGTGTGATTTTTATAAGCGCATAAACAGACTTAAAACAAGTCTAATAACTGTAAGCATAACACATCATTTGCAATATCCCAATCTAACATAAGAGTATTTATAACGATATATCATAGTGACAACAATATTAATGATCATTATACGAACATGCTATCATGATTCAAAAGAGTGGTCTGGTACACTTGCAATATATAACTTAAGGAAAACATCACTAGAACAATAAGTGAGGGCAAAGACACTTGCACCAAAAACAAAATTGACAAAAGGGAAAAAGGGAAAAACACTTTCAATATCAATGAAGTCTGGGAACACTTGCCTTAAAAAGGCTGGCCTAACTCTCATCTTGATCGTGGAAGCATCCGGGAGCACTACTCGACTTTGACGGCAATCTTACTATCTTCTCCTGAGCCTACATAAATATTAGACCTCATCAAGATACACTCTCACAAAAACTCCATCCTAGTTAAAAATTCAAATCATATCGGCACTTAGGCCTAACTACACATTCGACTCTTTACTAATCACTTATTATGCTCAAATAATCATTTAGGATCACATAACACATTTAATCATATAATATACAATATTGATATAATGGTGCGCTATTGAGTATTGTTTGATCTCTCTCAACCAACACAAATGACTCGAAGTGCTAACTAGTCTAGTGCAACCCAACTAGCTCTCCAAATTTTGAAGTGCCTTTACTAGCCAAACCCCATTTTACTTAGCCACACCTATGGCCTAACCTTTTTCTGACCTCTTACTAACAATCAGACTCAATGGTCAACTCAGGCCTCACCTCTAAGAATGCAAAATCTAAGTGCAAAGACAAAGTGTTCCTAAGTGTAACTATTAGGTGACATCGAATGGTACTAAGTGACAATGATCCCCCCTTCCACTCAAAGTTTGACACTCAAATTACTACAATGGAATCTTAGGTCCTAAATCTAACTTGTGCACTTAGAATTACACAAAGGCCCAACCTAGGCATCCTTGGGCCTATTCTCAAAGATGGTTATCCCCTGTCCTAGTGACACTCAAACTGCCCTGCTTTGAACTCACACTACTCTTGGTTTTAACTCTAACCCTTCACACTATGGCTTACAAAACCTTCCAAAAACTCCCTAGTATCAATTCTAAACAAGGCCTAATGAGGTCCTAACAATGACACCAGTTTCTAAGCTTAAAATTGCTCCTTACTCAAACTATCTCTATTATGACCAGAAGTCGTGATTTGACTTGGGCACCTAACTAAATGAGTTTATTTCTTACATTTAAAGCTTTTCGGATCAACTATAGGTCAAGTCCTAACTTCTGATGGCTTGGGCCTCCAAATTCCCAACAAATGCACATTCAAAACTCTCCTACAAACTAGTACAAATTTCTGGAAAAAGACAAACCTTATACTAACCCTTCCACCTTAACTCCCACTTATAAACCATGAACCCAATCTTTAACCAAGCATAATTACTATCTTAATACTCTCATCTAACCCACTAACATGTGGTAGAGATCATTCATACCCTAATGCACCATAACCAAATTATATAAATTAAATAGCAAGACTAACACTTAAATCACATTTTCGAGTACGCATGCACAAAAGGAATATCTATAACAACATGCAAACGCAATACCAAATGAATATACTCATTAACCCACTGTATATACTATACTTTTTCATAATAAAGCACTTATCAATAAATCAATTATAAATAAAGCATACTCATTTTTTTAGCAAAACAAGTTGCAACCAAGGGCATATAATCGAATTTAAGGCCACAATCAAGTATAAAGTCTAGTTTTCAACATGCACTCTTAGTATTCTAAGATTTTGAGTGTAGATTCAACATGCAATCATTTAACATACAATATCCTAAGTATTTCATGACATGCAAAGGTTTTAAAGATCATGATCCATCAAAAGTTTAGCTTTATAGCAACATGAAATCAATAGGCAAGACACCACTTATCATGACTTCTTCACATATCATTTAATCAACAAATAAAGAACACAAAACTCTACTCCATTCGGTTCCTAAAGAGTCAATGCCGAATGAAAAGGAGGGTAATGATCATACAAAATGGCAAGGAAGTCACTCAACCATTAATCATTTCCACTCTTGATGCTTTGCCTTTGTTTTGAACCTTAAACTCATAAGAATCAACATTTTCAACATTAGGCTCAATCAAAACTCAACATGCAAGCTTAAACCAAGTAGTACACTTAATATTTAACTTACTAAACAAGTAATCAAAGCTTAGAGGATGATTTCTTGTAGGAATTTTTGAAGAAAAGATGAAAGCAAATGAACAAGGGGGCTTGGCTTCGGCCGAGAGAAAGAAAAGAGGAAGGAGGAGGGTGAGGTAATGTGTGTAAGTGGTGAAATGACAAAAGTTAATGATATGGTTGGGGTTTTGATGATAGTGGAACAAGAATTTACCTTCTTATCCCTCTTCTAGAACTAACAAGGTTTGCATGCAAGGGCAATCTAGAAATTAACTAGCTAAAGTTAAGTTAGTGGGGTTGGATTTGACAACAATACCCCTCCCTTCAATTGAGTGAATTTTTGCATGCAAGGTTATCATGGTAAATGAAAAATTATTAATCTAATTAATCAAATATCATTTTAGAGAAGGAATTTTATAAATAAAAATATAAATCTATAAATCACAAAAGTCGCACCATAAAATAGTTTAGGATTTTAGAAACTTTTTGAGATCACTTTCAATAATTAAAGGAAATAAGTTTTTATATAAATAATTTTCTTAAACTAATATCTTTAATAATATATCACAAATTACTCAAATAAAGGCATTTCTTTTCTCAAAAAATTTCAAATAAATATTTAATTTACAACTCATAAAATATGACCCTTATGACTCATACAAGCACATAATTGACTCGCTCTTGATATATATAAACATAATTCAACTAAGAATATACCGGTTGTAACAATGCCTCTATAACTTGAGATATCCACAGACTTTTCAGTAGTTTTTAATTTAATTTTAGTTGCAGTGGCCATGGGAGTTTTTACAGATGTGCAATCCATTAAGTCAAACTTCTTCAAAAGATCATAAATGTATTTGGTTTTACTAATATATATTTCATCACTAACTTGCTTAACTTGTAAACCAAGAAAGTAAGTTAGTTCTCCCATCATGCTCATTTCATATTTGCTTTGCATCAATTTGGCAAACTTTTTGCAAACTTTTTCATCTGTAGAGCCAAATATAATATCATCTACATAAATTTGAACAAGTATACTAGAACCATTAACATTTCTGTAGAATAAATCTTTATCAACAGTACCTCTTGTGAAATGATTTTCTAAGAGAAACTTTGATAAAGTGTCATACTAGGCTCTAGGTGCTTACTTCAGTCCATAAAGTGCCTTCAAAAGATAGTAGACATATTCTCGAAAATTTGGATCTTCAAAACCAGGATGCTGACTGACATAAAATTCCTTCTACAAATATCCAATCAGAAAGGCACTCTTGAGATCCATTTGATAGACCTTGAAATTGGCATGGGCTGCATAGGCTAAGAAAATTCTGATGGCTTCAAGTCTTACAACATGAGCAAAAGTTTCATCAAAATCTATTCCTTATTGTTGACAATACCCTTTAGCAACCAATCTAGCTTTGTTCCTGAATACTATGCCATTTTCATCCATCTTGTTTCTGAATAACCTCTTGGGGTCAATAGGATTCTTTCCTTTAGGCTTGGGTACCAGCTTCCAAAGTTTATTCCTTTCAAATTGGTTTAGCTCCTCTTGTATAGCTAAAACCCAATCAGGATCCAACAGAGCATCTTCCATCTTTTTAGGTTCTTCTTGAGATAGAAAGCTGCTACACAGACATTCTTCTTGAGTTATTTTCCTTGTTTGCACTCTTGAAGATACATCACCAATAATTAGTTCAAAAGGGTGATCTTTAGTCCATTTCCTCTATTGTGGTAGATTAGCTCTAGATGAAGAGGCCTCGTAGTTGTCTTGATGTGTGACTGAGTTTTGATTAGAAGAAACTCCCCCTGAGTTTGTGGATCTTTCATTTGAAGATGGGGTTATTTCCGTTTGTGATCTGTATTGGCTTTCAACCCCTATTGATGGATCGACGGATGTTGATCTTTTCCTTTCGACGAATGATGCAGATTGTCTTTCGACGGATGCTGCACTTGATCTTTTGACGGATAATGAGTTATGTGCTTCATTATTTGTAAATTTTCTGCATTATCTTTAGATATGATTTCTTGATCACTTTCATCATCACTATCATCACAAATCATCTCAACATTATAAAATTTGAGGCTTTCATGGTAATCTCCATCTTGCAGTCCTTCAATCTTTTTATCATCAAACACAACATATACAGATTCCATAACAATGTTGATTTTGAGATTGTAGACTCTATATGCTTTTCGAACTGCATATCTAACAAAAATTCCCTCATCTGCTTTGGCATTAAACTGTCCATGTTGATCAGTTCGATTCCTTAAGATATAACATTTACAGCCAAAGATATGAAGAAAGTTTAATGTTGGCTTCCTATTCTTAAACAATTGGTAGGGTGTCATGCATTTTACTTGATTAACCAAAGAGATATTCTGAGTGTAACATGCAGTATTTACAGCTTCTGCACAGAAGTATGTTGGCAACTTTGATTCTTCTAGCATTTTTCTTGCAGCTTCAATAAGAGATAAGTTCTTCCTTTCCACCACTCCATTTTTTTGTGGAGTCATTGCTACTGAAAACTCATGCATGATCCCATTATCTTCACAAAACAATCTCATCAAAACATTTTTAAACTCGGTTCCATTGTCACTCTTGATTCTCCTTACTTTGAGATCAGGATGATTGTTGACTTGCCTTATGTGATTGATGATGATTTTACTAGCTTCATCTTTGGATTTGAGAAAATATGTCCAAGAGAACTTTGAGAAATCATCCAAAATTACTAGGCAATATCTTTTCCTTGAGATGGACAATTTATTGAATGGTCCAAATAAATCCATGTGCAATAGTTGCAAAGGTTCTTCAATTGTTGAATCAAGCTTCTTTCTGAATGATGCCTTGATCTGTTTTCCTTTTTGACAGGCATCACAAAATCCATCCTTTGAGAATTCTACTTGTGGAATGCCTCTTACCAAATCTTTCCTGACTAGCTCATTCATAGTCTTGAAGTTAAGGTGGGACAACTTTTTGTGCCATAGCCAACTTTCATCTTGACTTGCCTTGCTAAATAGACAAGTAACAGATTCTGTAATTGATGAGTTGAAGTCAGCTAGATACACATTACCTTTTGTCACTCCAGTGAGAATCACTTTGTTGCTTTTCTTGTTGGTCACAACACATGCTTTAGAATTCAAAGTTACTGAGTTTCCCTTATCACAAAGCTGGTTGATTCTCAGCAAATTGTGCTTGAGTCCATCCACTAGGGAAACTTCCTCAAGGATGAAATTATCCTTTGAAATCAAGCCATATCCCACAGTATAACTCTTGCTGTCATCTTTAAAAGTGATACTTGGGCCATCTCTCTCCATGAACTCAGTGAGTAGGTTAGAATCTCTAGTCATGTGCCTTGAGCACCCACTATCCAAATACCAAAGATTCTTTCTGTTTCCCTACACACAACAAAATCAAATCAAGTTAATTTTGGTACCCAAGTTTCCTTGGATCCTGTTTTGTTAGCCCTTTACTTACGTTTCTTAGACATTTCTTCATTTGACTTAGACATTTGAAACTCATCCTTAGTCAATTGAGTAGAACCCTTAAAACCATTCATTATTGCAGAATTATCATGCACATGCTGGTTAACATGGAAAGGCATATTCTGTGCAAACATGTTATTCCAGTATGGCAAGCTAAATGGCATTTGTGGCATACTAAATGCAACATAGTAAGGATTTTGTGCAAATGGCATATTAGGAAACTGTGCATTCAAATTATGTGCAGGCATAACATTCACAGGCAATGTAGGCATACTAGGAAATGAGGGAGGTGCAGACATGGGAGCAGACATGGAAAGTTTACAATTCACAGACAAGTGATTAACACTACCATACTTCACATAGATTTTTCTAGGTGCATATTTATCAGGTGTGTAGTTGTTATGTATGTTAATCCCTACTTTCCCATTCCTATTATTTTTCCTTTTAGATTCTGTTTTAACCTCAAATTTCTCCAATCTGTCATTCAATTTCTTAATTAACAGATGCCCTGCATTGACTCTCTTGTCCCTTTTCACTTGACTTGTTTCTCCTAGAACAAAGATTTTAGAAACTGATCCATATTTCTCATTTAATTTAGCTAGCTTAGCTTTGCTAACTAGCTTACTTTTACTCAATAGATGTGGTTCCTTGCCTTTTGACGGATAATTCTTTTGATCATTCGACGAATAACGTTTATCATCCGTCGACTCCACATCCGTTGAAAGTCCTTCAACCAAATTGGAATCAAGTTTCTCCTTTCTCTTTTTCCAGGCTTCATCCAGAAGGATTCTATACCTTGAACTTTAGTAATTTGAGCATAGATATCTCTAGATGATTTTCATGCCTTAATTACCTCATGTTCTCGTTCAAGTTGCTTTCTTAAAATCTCCTCTTTCTTTAAGGATTCGGTTAGTTCATCTTTGGCAATCTTGAATTCTATATCAATTTTTCAAACTCAACAAATTGAGTCTCTAACACATTGTTTCTTTCACTTTAAAAAAATTATTCTCTTTAATTTTAGTTTTCCTTTAGTGAGAGATTTGAGTGTAACACGCAGATGATATACCTCAGTAGACATGTCATTTATAACATGATTACACTCAGCTTTAGATAAATATGCTAGATTAGTGGTTATTACCTGATAACTGGATGAACTGACTTCTGTTTCATCTGATTTGGCCATAAGTGCTAGATTGACATAGCTTGTATCATCATCCTCCTTTAGTCCATCTGCAGCCCCGTCATTTTCCTGTGTGATAAAAGCCCTTTCCTTTTATTTGAGCAACTCAAAATATTTCTGCTTATAATCCATAGGCTCAAACTTCTTTTTTCCAGAACCAAACTTTCTGCATTCACTAGAAAAATGACCTGCCAAACCACACTTGAAAAACTTGAATTTAGACTTGTCAACCAAGTTTCTATTTGCATTGGATGCTCCAAAATTCTTCTTGAATTTGAGCTTGGCAAACCTCCTGGATAGAAAAGCCAGATGCTCATCTATGTCATCCATGTCATCTTGACTAAGATGCTCTTCATGTTCAGCTACTAGCTCTTTTCCCTTGCCTTCACAAACTCTAGGGTTTGGTGCAGATTCAACAGCTTCAACCTTTATCTCCTTCTCCTTATCTTGCTCATCAACCAATGCAATGGATCCTCCTTTCTTTCTTCCTTTCTCTAGCTTCTCATCTTGCTCTATTTCAAGCTCATACGTCTTTAGAATCACATACAGTCTATCCAAGGTAAATTCCTTGTAATCTTGAGAATTTCTTAATGAGATTATCATATGTTTCCATTCCTTTGGTAGAGATCTAAGATATTTGAGGTTTGAGTGTTTTGTTTGAAAGACTCTTCTATGCAACTTTAGAGAATTTAGTAGTTTTTGAAATCTACTAAATATGACAGTGAGTGACTAACTTTTTTCATAATGAAAATGCTTATATTGCTGAATCAAGAGTTGCATTTTGTTTTCCCTTACCTACTCAGTTCCATCACATATAACTTGAATTGTATCGCAGTCATCCTTAGCAGTTTTGCAGTTTATGATATAGCATTTACAGCCAAAGACATGAAGATAGTTTAATGTTGGCTTCCTATTCTTGAACAATTGGTAGGGTGTCATGAATTTTTCTTGATTAACCAAAGAGATATTCTAAGTGTAACATGCAGTATTTACGGCTTCTGCCCAGAAGTATATTGGCAACTTTGATTCTTCTAGCATTGTTCTTGCAGCTTCAATAAGAGATTTGTTCTTCCTTTCCACCACTCCATTTTATTATGGAGTCATTAATGTTGAAAACTTATGCATGATCTCATTTTCTTCACAAAATAATCCCATCACATAATTTTTAAACTCAGTTCCATTGTCACTCCTGAATCTCCTTACTTTAAGATCATGATGATTGTTGACTTGCCTTATGTGATTGATGATGATTTCACTAGCTTCATCTTTGGATTTGAGAAAATATGTCAAAGAGAACTTTGATAAATCATCCACAATTACTAGGCAGTATCTTTTCCTTGAGATGGAAAATATATTGAATGGTCCAAATAAATCCATGTGCAATAGTTGTAAAGGTTCTTCAATTATTGAATCAAGCTTCTTTCTGAATGATGCCTTAATCTGTTTTCCTTTTTGACATGCATCGCACAATCCATCCTTTGAGAATTCCACTTGTGGAATGCCTCTTACCAAATCTTTCCTGACTAGCTCATTTATAGTCTTGAAGTTAAGGTGGGACAACTTTTTGTGCCATACCCAACTTTCATCTTGACTTGCCTTGCTAAATAGACAAGTAACAGATTCTATATTTGATGAGTTGAAATCAGCTAGATACACAGCTCCTTTTCTCACTCCAGTGAGAATCACTTTGTTGCTTTTCTTGTTGGTCACAATACATGCTTCAGAATTGAAAGTTACTGCGTTTCCCTTATTACAAAGCTGGCTGATACTCAGCAAATTGTGTTTGAGTCTATCTGTTAGTCCATTAACAATGTAGCAAGAATTACAGAAGTGGGGTTGAATGGAATTCTTGAACCTTTTTCTTGAAATAAAAATGTTCAACTCGATTATAGATATATTTTTTTTGATTAGCACATTGCGGAATGTAAACTTAATTGAATCAAAACATAAGTAATTAAAAACAAGAGTCTTTAAAAACTTTCTGGTGGATTTAAACAATTCCACCAGAGATATATATAATATATCGAGAGGACTCTGTGTGCAGAAATGCTCACAACTGCTTACAAAATAGAACTACTGAGAATACAGGAAATGCTAAAGATTCCGCTTACAAAGATTTCTCTGTTTTTGTGTTTCTCAGCTATCTAAGTTATTTTTCTATTTGCTACTCTCTTGGTTTATATAATACCAAGATTACAAAGTCAAAAAGACTGAACAAATATAAAATCTAACAGTCTTAAGCTTTGCTGCTTTTCGTCCTCTATTACCCAGTTAATGGGCTTCCACAGTGTGTTTGTATACATCTCGACGGCTGTGTGTCAGCTTTCACTGTTGAATTCTTCATATGATTATCCGTCGACTTTCAGAACATCCGTTGATGGTTTAATTGATCATCCGTCGACTGCTATATTAAACATCCGTTGATAGTCATTTGATCATCCGTCGATGGCTTTGTTAATCATCCGTCGGTAGCTATTTTGGCACTTGACTCTATATCACTTATGCAGAATTACAAGACATCAATTATGTACAATTAATCAACCTATTCTGCATATCTAGTTAATGTCAACATGACTTATATGCTACTACAGATTCTATACAAAGGTGCATATATAACTGTGCTACAAACTTATTATTACATAAGCTACTCACTCGATGGATAATAAGTTAATCATCCGTCGGGACTATAATGAGTTATCCGTCGGGACTATAATTCTTATCCGTCGAGTGCTACATAATTTCACTAAGTAAAATCTACTTAAATGTTTTGTTTATGAAATCATCAAGTACACAACATATGCACAACAATCTCCCCCAATTTATGTCTACTGGAATTGTAGCCATAAATTAAGAGATACTTGATGATAACAAAACATCCTGAACATACATCTTTAAAGATAAGTAGATAAACTGAAAGTGCTTCAATTAATTAAAATGTGCAAGGTTTCGATCACAGTCAATTCAAGATGCTCCTCTAGCCTGAGCAGATTTTTCTAGTTCCTTGAAGGTCTGGATCTTCTTCCAAGCTTTCTGTTATTTTCTTCAATTTGATTTTGGAGCTGCCTGTGGAATTCTAGTTCATCAGATTCTGAGAGATCTAGCTTTTCTTGCATTTCTAAGAGAGTCTCATTGCTAGAGATACTCAATTGGTCTTCTAATCTGAAGAATCTTCTTACACCCTTGTCATCCATGAATTCCATCAGCCATTAGGGCCTTAGATGCACTCTTCTCCCTGTATATGGGATGATTAGAGTCTTTGGGAGTGCATCTTTAGCTCTAACACTCCTCCGCTCTTCAATCTTCTTCAATACTAGTCTTCTTGCAGTTACATTGAACCCAAAGTTTTTCTTGAAGGATGAATAAACTTTGATCAGCACAGCTTGGCTTTCTTGAAGAATCCTGTGAAGTGGCCACTGAATCTCCCTTCCTCCTTTGTACTTGAACACCAACCTTTCAGGTAGGTTTCTGTATGCATCAATTGCCCTTACTTCATCCAGTTCATCCAGATAAAGGTTTAGATCTGAAAATTCTTTGATGTTACACAAGTACAAGTAGTCTCCCCTGTTGACCTTGGGTTGAGCTTTAACTACTGACTTGGATTTGAGAGGTGACAGCTTCACTTTCTTGAATGCCCTTGACTTTGTCCTATTTGGGTTGCTAAGGATTGGTAAGTTGAAGTCAGGAATTGGTATTTTATCCCACTCTATTGGCTCATCCTTTGGCACAATAGGTTCACCATGTATGTTCCTGTAGGGATCCACCACCCTTATGTCTTCAAATACCACATAGGGCTTTGATGCTTGAGTTGTAGCTTGAGTGGATTCCTTAGGAAATTGATCTTCCAATTCCTTGTCAACAACATCCAGTTTCCTTTTTGTTCTTCTAGCTAATTCTTTCTTTCTTGGGGATTTCTTCTGTTCTTCAATCTTCTTCTTTGATTCAGCAGCTTCAGATGGTTGAGAGGGAATTTGTTGAGAAGAATTCACAGCCTGTAGCTTGGCCAAGATAGCAAACTGTTCTTTCTTTTGTTTAGACTTCTTTGCATCTAGAGCAGCTTGCCTCTTTTCCTGCTTTAATCTGGCTTTTTCTTCTTTCTTTGCTTGAGCAAATTGTGGATGTCTAGCTACCACACAAATTTCCTTTCCATTTCTGAATATCTTAGCAATTCTCCTTTTTGAAGCTGAATCAGCTGGATTTTTATAGAAGACAGTAGATCTTGACAGAAGCTTCTTTTCATCAGGCTTGGGTGTCTCATACACAGTGTCCATAGGGTTCTTCCAAGATGATTTTGGATAATTTGCCCTTGGTTTAAGAATTGTTTCAGCCTTTTTAGACTTGATGTAGGAAGATTTTCCTTTTTCCAGATAGTTCATGCTCATCTCATTCACACTGATTGGCTTGACATGAGAGTGATGGATGGCTGACTGAACTGGCTCCTTGACTAGTTCAAACTTTTTCTGTATCTCCTCATCAATCTTATTCCAGTTGATCAAACTCAACTTTCCTTTTTCAGCAACTTTCAAATTTGCTGCTGCTGCTTTAATTAGATCTATACCATCTACAACTGTTGGCTTGGAGACTGTAATTGAAGGTACAATTACTTTGCTGATTTATACTTGAAGTTTCTCCCCCTCAGTTGGTCCTTTCTCCCCCTTACTTGATTCTCTCTCCCCCTTTTTGTTATCATCAAGTTGAGGAGTTAGGCCTTGTGCTTTAGCCAGTTGCATGAGAAGATTTATCTGAGTCTGTTGATTTTGAAGAAGGATAGCCACTGAATTCTCAATAACTTGAACTCTATTTTCCAGCTTGGCTAGCTTCTTTTCAGAATCTGATTCTCTCCTTAATCTCAGTAGTAGATCTTGCATGGTACCATATGGCATTACTGAATCCAGCTTCTCAGAATTGTATGTCTTCAAGTCAGCTATATCTCTTTTTAGTTCATCCACACTCATATTCTGTCTTAAGTGCTGGATCTTCATGAGATGTAGAGAGTCTAGGTGAGCTTGAAGAAAAGCCTTGGTACCAGCATCTGAAGTCTCCTGAAGGGCCTTTTGAATAGCCACCACTTGTTTGACCAAAGACACATCAAATTGTCCTGGTGTAAATTCCTTTGTCCATGCCCATCCAAGTAAATTTAAAATATAACTTGGGCCTTCATCTCCCCCTAAGTTCATGCTTCCATCCAAAGAAACAGAGTCATAATCATTAGAATTTACTCCAAATTCTTCAGATGGCTCACCAGCTTAAGAAGGCATCCTATTGACAACAGCTTTATCTCTTTAAAGAGATTCTGAGGTGTGTACTAGATTCAAGGTCTGTTCTGCCTCCACATTTCCCTAAGCAGCCAACAATTGATAGGCTGACACAGGATGAGTAAAAGTGTCAGCATCCAAGGAAATGTTATCAATTTCAGCTTTGTAATGTTGTTGAAATTGTCTTCCCTTTTCAGCATCATCCATAATCATTGACTCACTAACAATGGTTGGATCCACCCTTATTTCTCATGTACCTTCCTTTTTCTCATAATCTCTCTTTTGTTACATCAGGGTCTCACCCTGGCTCCCCACCCTCACACCCTCACCTTCACCTACTAAGGTGGGACTCCTCTCACTCACTTTTGCCAATCCTGAATAAATGGATTGTTGAGATTCACTCTTTTCCTCTCCTTTTGCCTGGGAGCAACCCAGCCTCTCACTCAATGCACTATCCTCTCTCAGTCCTAAGAGTGACTGTATTACCACCAAATTTTTTACACTAGAAATAATTGAAGTTTAAAGTTGTGCAGAGATACTCGACGGATAAGTGATATCCATCGGGTGAGTGGTAAAACTATCTGACGGATAACTGTTGTTAAGCTTATCCATCGGGATACAATCACTACTCGACGGATGAGCAATATCCATCGAGAGAGTAGAAATGAATGAGATGGGAAGAGAAACTATTGTTGACTCTGTGTTGATTGAAGTTATTTGAGGCACAGATGTCACAATAGTATCTGAAAGAATTGGCAAATGAGCCAACAAATCATCTAAAAGATGATGCTCACTTGCACTAGATTTTGGCTTCCCCAACAGAGTTAAAGAAGGGGAATCAGGAATAGAAGTGTTTATCATATCCACTTCCAGAGAGTTTGTTGGTGAGTATGGTGTTTCAAAGGCTTCTATTATAAGAGATTTTGGCTGTGACTCCACATTTATTGGAGCCACATCAATCTGAATTTCAGAAAGTGCAGGGACTGTGTCTTTAGCACCAGTTTGCACTGTGTGTGTGCCCTGTGCATCCCCAGTTGTTTTGGATTTCTTCTTTCTTGTGTAAGTTTGGGGTGAGCTTATATCCCTAACCCTTTTGGCCTGTGCTCTTGGCTGAGAGCTTTGTTCAATAGCCACATCCTTTTGGGAGGATGCAGCTATAAGTGAGCTTTTGTCCTTTTTAAGCACTATAGTTTGTTGGGAAACTGCAGTGTGGCTAGGCTGGGATTCACTTAACTCTCCAACCTTATCCTTGGGGTTTCTTTGATGTTCACCCCTTCCCTCACCTAACTGACCCTCCTTCACACTCCCCTCTTTGTCTTTGGTAGATTTTTCAACCGGTACCTTTTGAGAGATACCAGAGGGGGTTTTCTTTGACTTGGATTTGGAAATTACAGTTGTTTTGGCAGCTTTGGTAGGCAACTGTTTGGTCATTGTCACAGTTGCCATAGCTACACCTGAACTCAAAGAAATTGAGGAGATTGGAATAGTTGAGGGTATGGATGAACTTACCTCACTTACCTGAGGTGTCTGCATTACAGGGAAGTAGAACATTGGCACATCCCTATGATGGTTGGATCTGTTCAAATCTGCAATGATTCTTCTCTCTTGAACCCAACAAGCTAATTTGTTGTTTGAGTTCTCAAGTACAATCTCTTGACAAAGATGGTTAGCCAATATCATGAAAAATCTAGCATAATATACATTCTTTCCCCTTTTGGCTAACTCACCTAGTTTAAAACCTAACTCATACAAGACAAGGTCACTGAAATTGTAAAATTTATTTGTAACTAGCATGTATAGCATATTAAGCATGGAAATGTTCACAGAATCAAAATTACTGACTTTTCAAGAGAAAACTTTAGTCACAACATCACACATGAAACTCCATTCCTTCCTAAGACCTAATCTTCTAATCTCACTTAGCTTAGTAGTAGGAAGTTAATAATGCATGGAATTAAGCATATTGATAATATCAGTGTCAGTGTATGGCGAAGTTACATTATTATCAGGATTTTTGAAACATGCTTTTATCACATCACTATTGATACAGAACTCATTACCTTTGATAGTTAGAGTGATGATTTTGTCAGTAGAGTTGTAGATTGCAGTGGTCCACATCTCTTCAACAACTTCACAGTAAATTGTGGGTGATTCAACCATGTCAAAACTTAACTTGCAGCTCTTCACGAAGTCCATCATCTTGTGATAGTCTTCTGATTGTTGAATACCCTTATTGACCAAAGCAGTGAAGTTGTTCTTCTCATAAATGAACCCAGTCTGAGACATGATCTTTACTAAAGGTGCCATTGTTAGAGAATGAAAGCTTTGAAGAGAAAGAGGATATTTCCTTGAGAGAGAATAAAATAAAAGCAGTTGAATTTGAGAATGATAAAAGAAAATAATTGGAATGAAATAAGCTTTTATACTTCCTCAAAAACAACGGATGAAAATAATAAAGAAAAGTAAATTACCCAATAAAAATTGCCTAAATTAGCCGTTTAAAAATAAACTGTAAAAATTCCACCCATTATCCGTCGTGTAATGCTTACAAACTGTAAGTATACTCGATGGATAATGTTCAGGGAATTAACGGTTAAGATTTAGACACTTCGACGGATGAGGATAAACTGTTATCCGTCGAGTTTTAAAAGATTCCATAAAAGTAATTGATTTTTTTATTTGCACATAGTATATCGACGGATGACTCAACTCGATGGATAATGGTCATCCGTCGAGATGCAAATTTTGATTTAGCCAAAATTTCATCCATGACTAAAAATCAGTTAAATTTCTGGCTACATATCAACTTGCAAAATAACTCAGATAGATTCAAGAGTAATTAAGCATACCTAACTCACTTACCAACCTAGAAAAGGTGGATTCATCCAGTGGCTTGGTAAATATATCTGCAAGTTGCTTCTCACTTGGAACAAAATGTAACTCTACAGTACCATTCATTATATGTTCCCTTACGAAATGGTACTTGATGTCTATGTGCTTTGTCCTTGAATGTTGCACTGGATTTTCAGTGATGGCAATTGCACTTGTGTTATCACAGAAAATAGGAATCCTTTCAACTTGCAAACCATAGTCTAGCAATTGATTTTTTATCCATAAAATCTGTGCACAGCAACTGCCAGCAGCAATATATTCAGCTTCAGCTGTAGAAGTAGAAACTGAATTTTGCTTTTTACTGAACCAGAACACAAGCTTGTTTCCTAGAAATTGACAAGTTCCTGTTGTGCTTTTTCTGTCAATTCTGCAACCTGCATAATTTGCATCTGAATAACCAGTTAGATCAAAACCTGAATCTCTAGGATACCAAATGCCAAGTTTTGGTGTTCCCTTGAGATATCTGAAAATTCTCTTAATAGCTATCAAGTGAGACTCTCTAGGATCAGACTGAAATCTAGCACATAAACATGTAGCAAACATTCTATCTGGCCTACTAGCTGTTAAGTACAGAAGTGAGCCAACCATGCCTCTATAGCTTGAAATATCCACAGACTTTTCAATAGTGTTTAGTTCAAGCTTAGTTGCAGTGGCCATGGGAGTTTTTGCAGATGTGCAATCCATTAGATCAAACTTCTTTAAAAGATCAAAAATATATTTAGTTTGACTAATGAATATTCCATCACTAACTTGCTTAACTTGTAAACCAAGAAAGTAAGTTAGTTCTCCCATCATACTCATTTCATACTTACTTTGCATCAGTTTGGCAAACTTTTTACAAAGTTTCTCATCTGTAGAGCCAAAAATAATATCATCTACATAAATTTGAACAAGTATGCTAGAGCCATTAACATTTCTGAAAAATAAAGTTTTATCTACAGTACCTCTTGTGAAGTGATTTTCCAAAAGGAACTTTGATAAAGTATCATACCAGGCTCTAGGTGCTTGCTTCAGTCCATAAAGTGCTTTCAGTAGATAATAGATATATTCTGGAAAATTTGGATCTTCAAAGCCAGGAGGTTGACTAACATACACTTCTTCCTCCAAATCTCCATTCAGAAAGGCACTTTTGACATCCATTTGATAGACCTTGAAATTGGCATGGGCTGCATAGGCTAAGAAGATTCTGATGGCTTCAAGTCTTGCAACAGGAGCAAATATTTCATCAAAATCTATTCCTTCTTGCTGGCAATAGCCTTTAGCAACCAATCTGGCTTTGTTCCTTACTACCATGCCATTTTCATCCATCTTGTTTCTGAATACCCATTTGGTGTCTATTGGACTTTTTCCTTTAGGCTTGGGTACCAGCTTCCAAACTTTATTCCTTTCAAATTGGTTTAGCTCCTCCTGCATAGCTAAAATCCAATCAGGATCTAACAACGCTTCTTCTACCTTCTTTGGTTCTTCCTTTGACAGAAAGCTGCTGTATAGACATTCTTTCTGAGTTGCTCTTCTTGTTTGAACTCTAGAGGAAACATCACCAATAATCAGTTCAAAGGGGTGATCTTTTGTCCATTTCCTTGGTTGAGGTAGATTAGCTATAGATGAAGAGACCTCAATGTTGTCTTGATGTGTGATTAGTTATGATTGCTAGAAACTCCCCCTGAGTTTGTGGATCTTTGATTTGAGAAAGGGGTACTTTCTATGGGTGATCTTCCTTGACTTCCTGCTCCTTTTGATAACCCGACGGATGGCGAATTTTGAGTACCGACGGATGAGGCAGGTTGTCTACCGACGGATAACATAGATTGCCTTCTGATGGATGAAGCATTTTGTAACTCGACGGATGTTGAGTTTTGTGCTTCATTGGTGGTAGATATGTCTGCATTATCCTTAGACACTGTTTCTTGATCACTTTCATCATCACTTCCATCACTGACTATCTCAACATTGTCAAATTTGAGGCTCTCATGGTAATCTCCATCTTTCAGTCCTTCAATCTTTTTATCATCAAACACAACATGTATAGATTCCACAACAATGTTGGTTCTTAGATTGTAGACTCTATATGCTTTACCAACAGCATATCCAACAAAAATTCCTTCATCTGCTTTAGCATCAAACTTCCCATTTTGATCAGTTTGATTTCTCAGAATATAGCATTTACAGCCAAAGACATGAAGAAAGTTTAAAGTTGGCTTCTTGTTCTTGAACAATTGATAAGGAGTCATGCATCTTGCTTGATTAATCAGAGAGATGTTCTGAGTGTAGCATGCAGTGTTTACAGCTTCAGCCCAGAAATATGTTGGTAATTTTGATTCTTCAAGCATTGTCCTTTTAGCTTCAATAAGAGATCTATTCTTTCTTTCCACTACTCCATTCTGTTGTGGAGTCCTTGCTGCTGAAAACACATGCAAGATCCCATTTTCCTCACAAAATGCTCTCATGACATAGTTCTTGAACTCAGTTCCATTGTCACTCCTGATTCTTCTAACTTTGAAATCAGGATGATTGTTAACTTGCCTTATGTGATTGATGATGATTTCACTAGCCTCGTCTTTAGACTTTAGGAAATATGTCCAAGAGAACTTTTAGAAATCATCTACAATTACTAGGCAAAATCTTTTCTTTGAAATTGGCAATACATTAACTGGTCCAAACAAATCCATGTGAAGCAGTTGCAGAGGCTCTTCAATTGCTGAATTAAGTTTCTTCCTGAATGATGCTTTGATCTACTTCCCTTTTTGGCAGGCATCACACAGTCCATCCTTTGTAAACTCCACTAGAGGAATGCCTCTTACTAGTTCTTTCTTTACCAGCTCATTCATGGTCTTGAAGTTTAAATGGGATAGCTTCTTGTGCCATGGCCAACTTTCATCTTGACTTGCTTTACTGAGAAGACAAGTTACAGATTCTGCTTTAGTTGAGTTGAAGTCAGCTAGGTACACATTTCCTCTTCTCACACCAGTGAGAACCACTTTGTTGTTTTGATTATTAGTCACAACACAGGCTTCTTTATTGAAGGTTACTGAGTTGCCTTTATCACAAAGCTGGCTGATACTCAACAGATTGTGTTTGAGACCATCCACTAAGGCAACCTCTTCAATGATGACATTATCCTTTGAAATCAAGCCATATCCCACAGTATAACCCTTGCTGTCATCTCCAAAAGTAATACTTGGGCCAGCTCTCTCCTTAAACTCTGTGAGCAGGGTAGAATCACCAGTCATGTGTCTTGAACAACCACTATCCAAGTACCAAAGATTCTTTCTGTTTCCCTGCACACATCAAAGTCAAATTAAGTTGATTTTGGTACCCAAGTTTCCTTGGGTCCTGCCTTGTTAGCTTTCTTCTTCTATTTCTTAGGTTTTATCTCATTTGACTTAGGAATTTCAGATTCTTCCTTAGTCAATTGGGTTGTACCTTTGAAACCACTAAATGCAACAAAATTATCATGCATGTTATGGCTAACAGGAAATGGCATGCTTGGTGCAAACATGTTATTCCAGTAAGGCATGCTAAATGGCATTTGAGGCATATTGTATGCAGCATAATATGGATTAGGTGCAAATGGCATATTAGCAAACTGTGCATTCATATTTTGTGTAGGCATAGCATTAACAGGCATGGGAGGCATGGCATTCATGTTAGGAAATTGAGGCTGAACAGACATGGGAGTAGGCATGACAGATTTGCAATTAACAGACAAATGATTTACACTACCACACTTGACACAGATTTTTCTAGGGGCATATTTATCAGGTGTGTAGTTATTGTGTTTGTTAATCCCTACTTTACCATTCCTATTGTTATTCTTTTTAGTCTCTGTTTTTACCTCTATTTTCTCAAGTCTGTCACTTAACTGTTTGACAGTCATGTGACCAACATTAGCCTTTTTCCCTTTCTTAGCTTGACTTGACTCTCCTGAAACAAAGTTCTTGGAAATAGACCCATACTTATCATTTAGCTTGATTAATTTGGCTTTGCTAATGGGTTTGCTTACAGCCGACGGATGAGGATTTTTATCATTCGATGGATAACACTTTTTGTTATCCGACGGATAGTCCTCATCATCCGTCGAGTCTACACCTGTCAGCAACCCATCTACCAAAATAGGTTCTAGTTTCTCTTTATTCTTTTTCCAGGCTTCATCACAAAAAGACTCAATTCCTTGAACTTTGGTGATTTGAGCATGAACATCCCTGGATGTTTTCCATGCTTTAATCACCTCTTGTTCACGCTCGAGCTGCTTCTTCAAAATTTCTTCCTTTTTCAAGGACTCAATTAATTCCTCCTTGGCAATCTTACACTCAATTTTTAGTTTCTCAAACTCAACAAACTGAGACTCAAGAACATTATTCCTCTCACTTAAAAACAAGTCATTTTCTTTGATTTTAGCATTTTCTTTAGTGAGAGACTTAAGTGTAACACGCAAATGATACAATTCTGTAGACATGTCATTTATGGCATCATTACACTCAGCTTTAGATAATTGTGCAAGGTTTGTAGTGATTACCTGATTGCTTGAGGAACTTATCTCTGTTTCATCAGACTTGGCCATTAGGGCTAGATTGACATAGCTGACATCTTCATCTTCATCCAAACCATCAGTTACCCAGTCATTCTCTTGTGTAATAAAAGCCATTTCCTTTTGTTTGAGTAGATCAAAGTATTTTTGCTTATAATCTACAGACTCAAACCTTTTCTTACTGGAATCGGACTTTCTACACTCATTTGCAAAATGCCCTGCCAAGCCACATTTGAAACATTTGAATTTTGACTTATCCACAATGTTTCTATTTGGCTTGGCTGCTCCAAAGTTCTTTTTAAACTTGAGCTTGGCAAATCTCCTTAAAAGAAATGCTAGGTGCTCATCAATGTCCTCCATGTCATCTTCGCTCAATGATTCTTCACTTTCTGCAGCTAGCCCCTTACCCTTATTCTCACAAACCTTTGAAGTTGATTCTACAACTTCCATCTTCACTTCCTTCTCCTTTTCCAGATCAGCAACTAGTGCAATGGATCCTCCTTTCTTCTTTCCTCTCTCCATTCTTTCATCCTGCTCTATCTCAAGCTCATAGGTCTTCCGAATGCCATACAGTCTCTCCAAAGTAAACTCCTTATAATCTTGTGAGTTTCTCAATGAGACTGTCATTGGTTTCCATTCCTTTGGAAGAGATCTGAGAAATTTCAGATTGGAGTCTTTAGTCTGATAGACTCTTCCATGCAACTTAAGAACATTTAGTAGTTTTTGGAATCTACTAAAAATGTCAGTGAGTGACTCACTTTCTTCATTGTGAAAATGCTCATATTGCTGAATCAGGAGCTGCATTTTATTTTCTCTAACTTGCTCAGTGCCATCACAAATTATCTGTATTGTGTCCCAAACTTCCTTGGCAGTTTTGCAGTTGATGATGTTATCAAACATGTCTGCATCACCACCATTGAACAGAATGTTCATGGCCTTTTTATCTTTCTTGACTTGTTCAATGTCAGGATCAGACCATTCATGCCTTGGCTTTGGAACAGATGGCTCATTTCCTATAGCAGCTCTCATTGGAACATGAGGGCTTCTTTCTATGCAGTCCACATAGGCCTCATCTTGAGAAAGCATATGAAGATGCATCTTTACCTTCCAATGATGGTAATTATCTTTATCAAGAAAAGGAATCTTGACTCCAACATCTTTCTTGTTCATCTTGCTGAATTGTTTTGATATTTAATCTCTTTGTAGATTAAGAGCTTGTTCTGATACCAATTGTTAGTCCCTTAACAATGTAGCAAGAATTACAGAAGGGGGGTTGAATGGAATTCTTGAACCTTTTTCTTGAAATAAAAATGTTCAACTCGATTATAGATATATTTGTTTTGATTAGCACAATGCGGAATGTAAACTTAATTGAATCAAAACATAAGTAATTAAAAACAAGAGTCTTTAAAAACTTTCTGGTGGATTTAAACAATTCCACCAGAGATATATATAATATATCGAGAGGACTCTGTGTGCAGAAATGCTCACAGCTGCTTACAAAATAGAACTACTGAGAATACAGGAAATGCTAAAGATTCTGCTTACAAAGATTTCTCTGTTTTTGTGTTTCTCAGCTATCTCAGTTATTTTTCTATTTGCTACTCTCTTGGTTTATATAATACCAAGATTACAAAGTCAAAAAGACTGAACAAATATAAAATCTAACAGTCTTAAGCTTTGCAGCTTTTCATCCTCTATTACCTAGTTAATGGGCTTCCACAGTATGTTTGTATACATCTCGACGGCTGTGTGTCAGCTTTCACTGTTCAACTGCTGTTTGAATTCTTCATATGATTATCCGTCGACTTTCAGAACATCCGTTGATGGTTTAATTGATCATCCGTCGACTGCTATATTAAACATCCGTTGATAGTCATTTGATCATCCGTCGATGGCTTTGTTAATCATCCGTCGGTAGCTATTTTGGCACTTGACTCTATATCACTTATGCAGAATTACAAGACATCAATTATGTACAATTAATCAACCTATTCTGCATATCTAGTTAAAGTCAACATGACTTATATGCTACTACAGATTCTATACAAAGGTGCATACATAACTGTGCTACAAACTTATTATTACATAATGTCACACCCCCAACTTAAATAGCGAAATAAATATAGCTATTATATCTTTTTAATGAAGAATACACAACCAAAATCCAAGATCTTACAGTTTAGGGTTTGGAACAGCCCAACACTACCAACTATTACATCTGATTACAAATACCGAGTCCTCACACAACTATTATTACTTATTCTACCTGAGCTCGAACATAAGCATCAGCATCACAGGTCTTACGGGCAGTCTGCTTGAATCTAACCATAGCTGCTAGCTGTAATATAAGGGTAAAGCAAGAAGTGAGCCAAAAGCTCAACAAGTGCTAATAGTACAACGCAAAACATAAATCGAGATATACCTTTAGGAATGACAATGGAAAGACATAATCAATGATAACGAGAGATAAAACTTATGTGAGTTGGCATCATTTTGCTTGCATCAAAACAAATTTTAAAAATCATTCTTAATCAAAATCATTTTATGACGCTACGGATTACAGCCGGTGATCAGCCGCGAAGTAATCCCGAACCTCGCTGGGTTCTAAAACATTATTGGGAATCCCTAGGCAACTTTTAAGCCTAATATAAGTGTGGAAAGGACTCGCGTCTCAGTCCAGATCCACCATTCAAAGAAAACATTTATCCCCCTTTGGGACTGAAAAATCCACATTTTAATCATTTTAAAAACTGATGCCGATTTATGACAAAATCTCTTTCGACTGTAATCATTTTTATCAAGGGATTATAGATCAACTTGAAACACTGGAAATATGACACTAAATCTCAGGGCCATGATCCACTAGACTTTACTATATTAGGGTAATTGAGAGGTTTCCATAAACAAGAACTTGGACAAGGAAATTGAGCAAGGCTATTGGATAATATGAAAGAGTAATGCCAAACTAGGCTTAAAGCAATGGTTGTAGACAAGGTATAGGTATTAGAACATCAAGAAGATAAGCATCACTGGTTCCAATAGGATAGAGGTGTTAAAATATAAAGAAAGTGATCATCAGCTCAAGATATAACAGGGTATCAAGCTTTTAGGGTAAGGATAGGGTTATCAAACAATCATGAATGAATTTAAGAAATGATTGGCTTTTAGGTATCAAGATAAAGTTTCTATCGAGGTTATTTCAAGAGTTGAATCAAAGCATCAGGGTGTAATATCCAAGATTTC